>NW_015388374.1:0-3243 GCF_001527695.2 Protobothrops mucrosquamatus
GAATGTCACTGGACATCAAGCTGCACCAAACGCGCAAGAATTGGCAGCTGAAGTGCTGGGGATCAATTGTGATCTGGACGGCGTGTGGTCCTCCTTCTTCATTGGTTTCCATATCACAGCTTGGTAGAAGATGAACCTTGACTGGCAGAGAGCCCTGGTCAGATCCAGGAGTGTGGATTGGAGAGGCTGTGAACCACAAGCTACAGTTGAGACCAACTGCAATCCTTTTGTTTGGCTAATTCCCTGGAGGGCAGCTTTTATCTTAATTTAGTGGATGAAGCCATTTCCCCCCCTAAACTATATACATCTAGTCCTTGAATTATGACTGCAATGGAGCCCGCCCATTACGGTCACAAGTTGTGATGGGGACCCAGGTGACCAACCCAATTTTGACTTTTTTTTGTTTTTGCAGTAATCGTTAAGAGAATGCTGTGGTTGTTGCCTAAATCCTTCCCCCCCCCATGGGGTGTGTTTTGCCAAAAAGCAGAAGTAGGTGCTGGGTTTTGGCAAAAATGTCATCAACTGTGGTCACAGGACTGCGGGACACTGCAAACTGCTGTAAACGTGGGCTGGTGGCTGAGCACCCAAAACCTAACATGAGTGTGGGAGACGCCTGGCTGTTGCAACTTTAAAACTGGGTTGTGTTTTTTTGGGGATCCATTGAACAGCCGATAAGTGGCCGGTCATAAGTTGAGGACTATCTGTATGTAGCCATAACTCAGAGAGTTAGTACATGCTTTCTGAGCATCCATCCGCATTGCCGGTTAGCATGCTTACTTTCTGTGGGAGGAATAAGCAGTTGGATTTTCAGTATCAAAATATTACTTCCCCTCCCCCCAAATGGTCATTTCCATCTCCAAGGAATCTCATGGCAAACCAACAAACCAACAATTCCTTGAAATAATCTTGAGTTTAGTTTCCAGGAAACTTATTTCTGCTCTGAAAGCAGAAACTGCCATTATGTTTCTTTAATTTTTTTAAAAAAAATTATTAAAGGTGTGCACGGCTGCTCAGATGGAAAGAAAACAGATTTTCTTACCCACCGTTGTTTTGTTTTTTTTTCTTCTTCCTCCTCCTCCTCCTCCTCCTCCTCCTCCTCCTTCTTCTTCTTCTTCTTCTTCTTCTTCTTCTTCTTCTTCTTCTTCTTCTTTCCATCATTAAAAAAATAAATTACGGAGCAAATGTTGACAGCATTGGGCAGAACACCCAAAGTGTGGAAAGGGCGGGAACATCACTGAGTATCTAAGACAGGTTTGCTTTTCCAAGTTGCCTGCGCTGTGTTGGTTTTGAATTCTAAATCAGTAATAAAATCTTAATTTCTACAAAGGGCCACGTCTCCGTTAATTAGGTGTTTCTCTCTGAACTTCGCCCTCCAGGAAAACTTTTGCCTGCAGTTTCTCTTCTCTTCCTCCACCAGCTGATCACTTCAGCCATGGGCGACATTCAGATTTTGAACCGAGACATGTCCTGGTCTTGACCTACACCGGAGGACTCCCCGGTTCCCAAAGGAGAGGATGAGGTCCAGCAGCTTTAGGAAACAGCCGTGGGAATTCCGTAGTAGTGCAAAGCTGTTCTGGGTGCCCCCCCCCCTTTCCCAGGGGGTGCAGAAGAGCATTGCTCTGCCAAGCCCTGCATACTTTCGCTTTTGCTGTAAGACCCTAGACCAGGGGTCTTCAAACTTGGCCCTTTTATGACTTGTGGACTTCAACTCCCAGAATTCCTCAGCCAGCCATGCTGGCTGAGGAATTCTGGGAGTTGAAGTCCACAAGTCATAAAAGGGCCAAGTTTGAAGACCCCTGCCGTAGATGCTTGTGAATTAGGCTCCAGCCTGACTCCAAGGTCGCTGTGCCCTGAAGACGAACCATTATCTGTCCTGTGCTGCTTCCGGTGTTCTCAAAACAAGCTTGTGGCACTGGGTGGGCAATACATACTGTATTGTGGTTTGGTATGCTGGCTTGACAGCCACGGACAGGAAGGTATTACAGAGGGTGGTGAGCACGGCACAAAACATCGTGGGCTGTTCCCTGACACCATTGGATGACTATCGCCAGGGCCCGTTGCTTTGGTAGAGTGAGGAAAATTCTCAGGGATGACTCTCACGCTGGTTGGTACCTCTTTACTCTCCTACCATTGGGTAGGACGGGAGTAGGCAACCTGGGCTCTTTTATGACTCGTGGACTTCAACTCCCAGAATTCCTGAGCCAGCCACACTGAGGGGAAAGGGAGAGGTTTCCAAGCTGAGCCATGCTGGCTCAGGAATTCTGGGAGTTGAAGTCCACGAGTCATGAGGGGGCCATAGTTCCCCCATGCTGGCTGAGGAATTCTGGGAGTTGAAGTCTGTGAGTCATGAAGGGGCCATAGTTCCCCCATGCTGGCTGAGGAATTCTGGGAGTTGAAGTCCACGAGTCATAAAAGGTTGCCTACCCCTGGGGTAGGAGATACAGAAACATAGCCAGCCGTACCAACAGACTGAAGAACAGCCTTTATCCATGGGCTGTCAGTCTCTTGAATGGGACATAATAATTTCATGCATGACAGACTTGTGAGGCCGGCATGCTGTGCAATTAGCTCACAGGGTGTAATAAGTTGGTGGGTTTGTTGTCACTGTGAGTGTGGTGGGGGGGGCACGGAGGGAGGCTCAGCCAATCTCATTGTCTACATGTTGTACTTTGATAATAAACGTTCATTCATTCATTCATTTCTTGTGGAAAACGAAAGAACTCTTACGAATTCCAGAGGGGTTTAGCAGAGAGGTTTATTTGCGCAGGTTCAGAGGCATATAGAGATAGGCAATTCTGAACGAGGAGGGCGGGATTAGACTTCAGTTTTTATACTACCCTCCTTTCAGGAACAAAGGGACTACACATGGTAATACACTGTAATACATTTGGATCGTTTCTCATGGGCATACAATGGAAGGTTTTGCTACATACAAAGTATCCATGTGCAATGCGCATTTGGTTAGCCACATATTACTGACAGAGAACTTTCCCAGTGAATTTTCCCAGTGATTATGCATTACCTCATTATTCTAGCAATTATTAATTTATTTATTTATTTATTTATTTTATTTATATTTGGATTTATATCCCGCCCTTCTCCCGTAGGACTCAGGGCGGCTGACAATCAATTAAAATACATAAATAACAGTACAAATTTAAAATTAATTAAAAGGAATATTTAAATATTTGTCAAATTTAAAATATAATTAAAACCCCTCTAAAAATTACCCTAGGCCAGTCC
>NW_015388374.1:5111-24329 GCF_001527695.2 Protobothrops mucrosquamatus
GGGAGTAGTGGTGGAATAGGAGAATTAGAGATAGGGTAGGAGAAGAGGTAGAGTAGGAGAGTAGACAAGTGGCTTGTCCAGTCTCTTCTTAAAAAGCCTCTAGTGATGAAGCACCCACAGGGTAGGAGAAGTTGAGTAGGAGAGGTTAAGTAGAGTAGGGAGTAGTGGTGGAATAGGAGAATTAGAGATAGGGTAGGAGTAGAGATAGAGTAGGAGAGTAGACAAGTAGCTTGTCCAGTCTCTTTAAAAGCCTCCAGTGATGAAGCACCCGCAGGGTAGGAGAAATTGAGTAGGAGGAGAGGTGGAGTAGAGTAGGGAGTAGTGGTGGAATAGGAGAATTAGAGATAGAGTAGGAGGAGAGTAGACAAGTGGCTTGTCCAGTCTCTTCTTAAAAAGCCTCCAGTGATGAAGCACCTGCAATGTCTGGTGGCCAGCTGTTCCACTGGTTAATTGTCCTCCCTGTCAGGAAGTTTCTCCTTAATTCCAGGTTGCTTCTCTCCTGGATTAGTCTTCATCATTTCTTGTCTTAGCCTCTGGTGCAATTAAGTTTCTCGCAAGTGTTTGTGCTATGAGCCCCACTTGGAATTATAAATAACTGTGGGTGTGAATGGCTGGTTTGGTCTCACTTTTTTCTTTTTCATTCTGTTGTAGGAGTGAAGCCTCCCATGTGTCCAGGAGGTCCTCCCTTGAGCAGGGATGAGTCTGACTTCCTGGGAGATCGTTGCCCATCCAGGTGTTGCGCGTGCAGCTGTTTCAGCTAACCACCTTTTCAGAAGTAACCGGCTAGGAAAAAGAGGCCTTGGCGACACTGGTAAGGCCAGCTCACAGGAGGGGGTTCATGGAGCTTCATGGCAAAATGAGAGATGTTAAAAGAGGGAGAGGCAGTGAGCGTACCTGCAAATCTAAAGTGACCGCAAGGGAGGCACCTGCAGATTGTCCTGTTCTCGAAGGCATTCCCGGGGTTGGGGGCTGCCCCTACAGGCGTTGCAGGCATGGCTTCTGTGCTGTGTTTGTGTCAATAGGTGGCACAGAGAAGCAGGCTGGGTCTACGCTCAGTGCTCTGATGGGTGGGCAACTCAGAATGATTACTAGCCTGACAAAATTGCAACTTTTCTTTTGATCCTTTGTAGGGGCTGATCCTCAAATATTATTTAAGTCTGGACTGGATGCCAGGAAAGGAGGAGGACTGTGTGTGTAAACTATTTCCAAGAGTACTAAGTTCAGCTTTTTCCCCCCCAAATGAACAGGAACACACACTACCATTTCTAGTACTTCACTTGCTCTTTTAACTTTAGAAAATGAAAGTCAGTCTTGGAGTATTTATCAGGTTTCCGTTCATCCACGATGTTAGGAATCTTCAAAAAGCATGTTTTTGTTGAATCATTGACAGCAATGATTTGAATCCAAATTAACTAAACCACTTTGTTTATAGGGACGTGATGCTGGCCCTTTAACAGATGTTTAAAATGTGCTCTGAAAGGTAAGATTGTACTGTAGTATTGTGAGTGTTCAAATGGATTTTGATGCTGTAATAACTTCACAAAAATTGCTCTTGGCAGATTGTGCATTCTTTAAGACAGGGAGAATTGAATTAAGCACTTTCCCAAAACATTTTTTTGGTGTCTTCATCTGTTGATTTGAAGCCTTTATTCTCTTTTGGTCACAAATGTTTTCTGAGCGCCATAAGAGGTGTTCATGAAGTAGAAAATACGTTTCATTTTGAATATGGAATTCAATTCCAATAGTTATTCTGAACTGTTTCGGGTCTTCCTCAGTTCAGCAAATTGAAAACTTGGGACTGTTGTGACCTGACCCAAGATGGCGAGGCAGGTGTTAGTTAAAGTCAGTTTATTACTCACAGTGTCCCAACAACTCTCCAGTGGGGCTGGTAAAGCTCCACCACACTTTCCCTATCCATAGTCCCCCTCTGCCAGAACCACTCAGTTCCACAAACTGGATTCCGAGGCACAAGGACCAGACAGCTCACAGAATCCCAGTCCTCACAACACAGCTTAAGATTCTGAAAGCCAAAGCAGGGTCCAAAATTCCAAAGACAGGAAGGCAAGTTTGAAGTTCACAAAGTCCTGAGGTCCAGAGCCCAAAAACACAGTTGAAGGTTCAAGAAAGTCTACGAAAGCCAGCAAGGTGTGCACCAACACAAACAGGTGTTTCCGGCAAACACACCTCTGCTTCCTTCCACTGCTCTCTGTGTCCTTGGATTGGCAGAGGAGCTGTTCCTCATCAGGGATGGTCCTTATCAGAGGTGGTCTGGAGCCTGTCATCTCCACTGGCCCTCCACAGCAGGTGATCTCCTACAGGTGCATCTCCTGGTTGGTCACCTTCCCCTCCTCCCACGGCTGGATGGCCCTGGGACTGCCTTGTCCTTGGCCCTTGGATTCTATGCTCCTTCCAAGGCAACCGTGCCATACAGGTTCCAACTCCTCCAAAGTGGGATCCTATGGAGCCACGACAGGGACGCTTTGAGTCTTGAGTTTTGGCTAAAGCAAAATATGGATGGAGTGAATTGAGTGAAATTGGTGCTTGTTCCCTCCTCTCTTCAGCAGTTGCAATCCTGTGTATCACTTACCTACCCTCTCTCTCTGGGGCCTCCTGACCCTCCCCGCAGCTACACACACCTACTTGTGCAGGCACAGCTTCAGATCCCGCTGGTCAAAAAACTTATCGTGAACTAGAACAAGAGGCGCCGCATTGCCCACCCTTTGGAACATGCTTTTATGTCTATTCACAGACCTTTCGTGTTTCTTCCTTTTTATTATTGTAAGCCGCCTAGAGTGGGCCCACGGTGAGGGAGGTGGCAAATTTAACGAATAAAAATAAAGCACCAGAGAGCTTTATTTAATTGCTGAACTGGCAGCAGTGGACGGATGGCCAGGCCCTCGCTTTCTGCCCAGCGTACTCAATTGCATCATGTGATGGGGGTTTTTTTGCCTTTGCGGAACTGGGGTGGGCATGGCCTGTGGTCTGCCAGTTTGACACCCATGTATTATACCAGTGGTTCTCAACCTTTTTAATGCCGCGACCCCAACCGGTCGTAAGTCGAGGACTAAACCGGTCGCAAGTCGGGGACTAAACCGGTCGCAAGTTGAGGACTAAACTGGTCATAAGTTGAGGACTACCCAACCGGTCGTAAGTCGAGGACTTTCCCTGCCTGGGAGCGCCGCGCATGTGTGGTTCCGCCCCCTGCGCCAGCCGAGGCGTAGCTGGCAAGTGGCAGAGACGGAGCAGGCCGACCACCAGCTGGCCCAGCCCGCTGGAAAAGGGGAAAAAAATGGCAGACAAAAAAAATGGACAAAAAAAATGGCAGACAGCCTTGCTTGGCGATCCCCATGAAATGGTCGATCGACCCCAAATGAGAACCACTGTATTATACTGTTTGCGTCTACCATGTTGAACTAAAGGAATGGTAGTATGTGACTTATGCAGGTTTTGTTGCATTCACAGAGGAAAATAATTGAAATATGCCTGGATGAGCCTGGCACTGAGTGTTCAGAAGCAGCTACTGGTGCACGGAACAGTTTGCACTTCCTGGTCCCTCTCCTGCTGACTGGAGCAAAGACGAGAAAAAGATAAGGAAGGCATCTTACCGGCTTCCGGTTCCTGCACGCAGCGAAGCAGTTGAGGGATTCGGGACTCCGAGCCCTCCAGCTGAGTTTCTTCCTCTTAGGGGATCCTAAATGAGCCAGAAGCCGCCCCAGAGAGGTGGCAATGAAGGAAGTAAGTCCCAAGGACCTAGGAGAGATGGCGGTCGACCCGGTCCAGGAGAAGCCTTCTAGAAACCAACAGGAGAAAGGCTAGCCCGAACTAGCCCAAGCTGCAAGCAACGGAAGTCAAAAGCACTATTTTAAGCTGATCGTAAACACTGTGCTTGAATCTGGGTAAGAACATCGATTTTCTCTGTCCTACCTATCAACTTTCCTGAAGGGGAGAAATTCCCATCTTTTTGCTACTTTGAAGTGGCAAATTTAACCTTTTATGGAGGAATAGCCAGGTAGTAAGAAGCATTTCAAATCATTCAGAGATTTTGCCATTATAAATGAGACTTGGATGTTCCTTTTCCTATTTCTCAAATTCTCTTGGTTATCCCCAGACTAGCGTTAAATAGGCCTCGCTGAAGTCTGTGAGGTTCTTGCTCCAACTAGAGAGCATCAGGCAACATGAATTGAAGGAGGTCTCCCTCCCTCCCTCCCTCGCCAGGGATGGCAGCTGCCACTATTTTCACCCCCAAGAAAGATGTGCAGGTCTCGGAGAAGCAGCTTCGTGTCGCCTTTGATGGAGATGCTGTGCTGTTTTCCAACGAGTCGGAGCAGATCGTGAAGGCTCAGGGCCTAGACAAGTTCTTCGAGCCCGAGAAGACTTAATGAGAACAAGCCTCTTGCTCTGGTGTGGTTCGGGGACCAGTGGCATTGTGACAAAATCGACCTTTTCATGGTGGTTTTTGCCAAGAGAGAGGATGATTTTTATGGCTGCCCTGCTAAGGAACACTTCAGCTAGAACTGGTAGGCAACCTTGGCTCTTTTATGACTGGTGGACTTCAACTCCCAGAATTCCTGAGCCAGCCTGGCTCAGCATGGAACTCTCCATTTCTCCTCAGCATGGCTGGCTCAGGAATTCTGGGGGTTGAAGTCCACGAGTCATAGAGCCGAGGTTGCCTACCTCTGGCCTAGGCCTAGGGCGCTTTATGACTGGTGGACTTCAACTCCCAGAATTCCTGAGCCAGCATGGCTCAGCTTGGAAACCTCTCCCTTTTCCCTCAGTGTGGCTGGCTCAGGAATTCTGGGAATTGAAGTCCACGAGTCATAAAAGGGCCAAGCTTGAAGACCACTGTTCTATTCCATGTCTCTACTGCATATCAAAATAGAAGAAGAACCAGCAGATGGTTTATCAAGATAAGTCCTATTTTCTTGAGCAGTTGTGGTGGGCCAGCTTTAGTAAAGGTTTAGCAGATTTATGTGTTATTGCTAATAATTCCCTCTGATCATCTAGCCCAGGGGTAGGCAACCTCGGCTCTTTTATGACTGGTGGACTTCAACTCCCAGAATTCCTGAGCCAGCACGGCTCAGCTTGGAAACCTCCCCCTTTTCCCTCAGCGTGGCTGGCTCAGGAATTCTGGGAGTTGAAGTCCACCAGTCATAAAAGAGCCAAGGTTGCCTACCCCTGAGCTAGAACAAAGCGAGAAGAAACATTCTGAATACCAACAAAGTCGGTAGTAAAGCAGGAAGCAAGATAGCAACACCATTTCAGCGTAACAATTTATACTAGACCCAAAGAGGGATTGACAAATTCAAAGAACAGGAGGGCATCTCTGCATGGCTAGGGTGAGGGCAGGGAAGCCTCTGGCCCCGGGGCCTCCCCAGGGGTGCTGTGCATGAGCTGGTCCCCATTTCCTGACCACCTGTGGAGTGGGCCACATGCTGGGGCTGACGCTGTGTGTTCCTCTGTCCAGGGTCCACTGAAGGGCTTCCTGGAAGTGCTGGGGAAGCTTCAGAAGAAGTTCTACGCCAAAGGCCTCCGCCTGGAATGCCCCATCCGCACCTATCTGCTCACGGCTCGAAGCGCTGCCAGTTCCGGGGCCCGAGCTCTGAAGACTCTCCGAAGCTGGGGACTAGAAACGGACGAAGCCCTCTTCCTGGCTGGCGCACCCAAAGGCCCCTTTCTGGAGAAGATCTGACCATACAATCTTTGATGACCAGACCTTTCATGAGGGAGCAAAAGAAATGGGCATTGTCGCTGCCCATTTTCCTTATGGGGTTGCCCAGCTCTCAGGACAAAGAAAGGCAGTTCAGGACAGCAAGTAGTGCCCCCACGAGCCTCGGCCCGCTCCCAACTGTCCACTCAGCCAGGCAAGGAGCTTAAAGCCGGTCAGCAGAAGCAACTAACACATGGAGGGCAGTCTGTAGGCTGAAGTTACTCCCCTCCAGGTGTTCCTTGTGAGGAGGGGTGGGGCAACCTCCCAAGAAACCTTGCAGCCCTTCTCTGGGCTTGCCTCCACTCCACTCTCCTTGCCCTTGGATCAAGTGGAGCAGGCAGCTCCTCAGAGGAGATGTGGTGCCTTTCAGCACCATTGCTAGTCATTAGCCGATCCTCCCGTGTCTGCGCAGGCAGGCAGCTCTCCGTCTGGTCAACCATCTCCCCTAATGCCTGAGGGGCACAGGACAGCATCGTCCTCAGCCCCTGGCGTGCCTTCCCTGGTGGAGGGTCCCACTTCCAATTCTTCCTCTTCCTCCGAAGCGGCCTCTGAGGGGAGGGGGTCATGGCACGGCTCCAAAAGCAGCCCAAGAGAGAAACCGCAGCGGTTCCATCCACCCCTCGCTCACCCGGCCTGGGATTATTGTCCTTCCTCGAATATAAAATTCTGGAATTAAATCCAGTATTTTTGTCGGGGGGCCCTTCAGGACGCTGCCATTCAGATGGGGAGGGGCTGGTTGTTGGAGTAGAATTCCGTGCATGCTCTCACCAGTCTGTGACCATGGTCGCAGCGCCCCAAGGATGAACCATTTATCGCCCCAACACTTCGGAGTTCTCAAAATACCTGTGCAGCATTGTATTGGCTACCGGTGGGCTGGGGTATCTGGGTGGGGTTTGAATGATTCCACCTGACTTAACACCACCTGTTTGAAGAGCCATACTTTCCTGAGATAACTGAGGCAGGTCCTTACAATTCTAGGGAAAGCTGGCCAGTGCAGAGTAGAATGGAACTATGTTTATTAAGAAGTTGCAAATAAATTTGCCCTCAATCAGAACGGCTTCTTTGTTTATGACGACTTCTGCAAGTTTTGATTCTGCACTGTGCTTATCCCACCTGGGCTTCTTTCTGGGGGGGGGGGTTGCTCTGGATGTGGCTGTCTGTCAGGATCCAGTTATATTTTGCGCGAACCAGCGAAGCCACCGGCTACGGCCAAGAAGCCAACGGGCTGTTTCAAGTGCAGGAGAGAGAGGCATCGGGCTGTAGAATGCAGCTCGAAAGCCCCCCAGCACAACCCAGACAGATCACCGGCCAGTAAATCCGGGAAGTCCCCAGCTAAGCCAAAATAATCTGCCATGAGAGTGATAGAGGCTGTGGAATCCCCTACCCCTGCCCATCATGGGGAAAGAACTCCAGCCTACACCGCAGGGCCAGTGGATGCCTCAGACGACAGCTCAGGGTGAACCCCCGGTGGTTTTTTTTTTTATTTTTAAGGGGGGCAGGATGTCAGGATCCAGTTATATTTCCTTTCTATGATCTCTAATCTAAAACCAATTATTACTATCTCCTGGGTCCTGCCAATACTACTGAGGAGGGGGGCATGCATTTGGGTTTTACTACTTTCACTTCCTCTATTCATTACAAAGTAACCTTTTGTTGATTCATGGGGACGCCTGTGGGGGCCGGGCAGGGTTGGGGGAGATCCAGGGGGTCTCTGATGGGTGGGGCAGTGGGCAGGAGGCCCAGCATAGATGGGGGGAGGCATGCAATCCTAACGGACTGGGGGACCATAGCACCGATGGGGATCCATGGCCTAATGGACCTGCGCAAGCCACTGGCAGCGGCAACGTGGGTGCCCACAGGGCTCTGAGTGTCACCTCTGGCATGCGTGCCATAGGTTCGCCACCATTACTCTAGATGGACGGTAACCCCACTGTCCTCAGACGTATGACGGCAGCCAGTGGCATGATGAAAATTCAGGCGTTTAGCAACCAGCACGTGATGGTTACGATGGTCGCAACATCCCAGGGTCAGGCCATTGCCATTTGGAACCTTCCTAGCCGGGGTGTGACAAGCAAAAGCAGTGGGGGAAGTCGGTTTCACTTACCCGTTTGCACTTAACAACTGGAGTGTTTTGTTTAATGTTGCCAAAAGGTTATAAAATGACTCATTTAACAAGGATTACCTCTATAGCTGGCTCAGCTCTGCTTCCTTCCAGGAAAGAGCCAGCACAGTCATCTTTTCTAAATAGACATGAAGGCACAAGAGGGGGTTGAGACTGAAAAGCATGGGTCCGCGGTGAGCCTGGAGGCAAAGCCGGCCTTTTTCGGTGTTGAGTGCAGAATTCCTCCCGTGCCTTTCAGCAAGTGGTCTTTGCCATATACCACAACATCGAGTTATTCTATTTAGGGCCTGGTGAATGTGTGGACTGCTGCTGAGCTGGAAGTGAGCCCGTCTCCTGAAGCTAAGGAATCTAATTTTTCAGCTCATGGCGAGGAATGACGCTCGGTCAGAGAATTGCCTACATTTGGCTTCATCACACAGTACGCCTTCACCTGATTGTTGGATTAACCTGATTGTTGGGTTGACACAATGCATTGCATTTCGGTTAACTAAAGGAACTGAAATCCATGTACTATAAAACTATAGCTGTTGGAAGCCAGCCTGAGAGTTGACAGCATGGATCCCACAAAACATATCCAACCTTTGTTTTGAATTAGCTCCCCCAGCGAGGCATCAGCCATCATGTCCTTGAAGCAGAAGTCATGAGAGGGAGAGAGAGACCATTTATTTACATCAGATAGACAATTGTCCTCTCCTCACCCCAGCTAGGCTCACCTGGAGATCCCCGTCAGTTCCACAAAAACTGCTTTTCTTTCTCATCCCTCCCCATCCCAAAATGTTCTGTCTGTGGAGGCTGCGTGGCTCCCCCGTGGCGCACTCACTCGGAGACCAAGATGGGAAGAGGGGGGCACCCTCCCTGGCCTTGTCCTTGGGCTTCCCAGGGTCCTCTAAGAATATTTGGTGTTTGAGATTTTCTTCCACAAGAGGGTCTTGAGGCTGTTGAGCACCAGCGAGTGGTGCACCTCCATTTGGCTGGCCAGGCCGCTGAGCGTGGTGCACGTTTTCAGCTGCTTCTGCAGCTCCTCCTTCAAGTCACTCGGGGCCCCGTGCAGCAGGTACTCCAGCAGGAGCCCACAAACCTTGGCGAGGTTGGGCTGCACCACATCGCTCTTGCACTGCTTCATGAGCTTATCGCACGGCGCCACGCAGTCCTTCCCGTACGTGCAGTCCGCGTTTTGCTCACAGTGACGGCCCTTGAGAAACCCCTGGATGGTCATCTCCGTGGCCACCGTCCTGAGATCCACCATTTTGAAGTCATATCTGTTATTGTAGCCCATGTGGGTGAAGCCGGCCTCGCAGATGTAGAAGTTGCCGTAGGTCCCGTGGAAGATCTCCTCCACAAATTCCAGAAGTCCAATGGCGATTTTGGCTCGCCGGGGCCAGGCGGGGGAGAACCACTGGTGGACGATCCTGAGGAGGGCAGAAGGCAGCAGCGGCTGCAGGAAGGGAGGAAGGTCCATGGTGTAGAGGGAGGTGTGGTGGATCTTCTCCGTGAGATACAGATCGCCACAGTGCCCCAGCAGCCTGGGGGTGTGCTCCTTCTCGTGCAGGGAGAAGGTCAGCAGGAAGTCGTTCAGCTGCAGAAGCGCCCAGATTGATTTCGCTTCGGCCAGAGAAAGCTTCCCGTCCCGACTGACGTCGGCCATGGCGATAATCTGGTTCACCAAGTTGATGAGGGAGGCTTGATCCCCAAGACCAGCCTGTGAAAACAACAATGCAAGACATCTTGTGAGGACCTCACATACAACATGGTAAAACAGGGAGGGACATTTGGAATAGAACAGAGCTGGAAGGGACCTTGGAGGTCTTCTAGTCCAACCCCCTGCTCAAGCAGGAGACCCTATACAATTTGAGACAAGTGGCTGTCCAGTCTCTTTTAAAAAGCCTCCAGTGATGGAGCACCCACAACGTCTGGACAGAAGCTGTTCCACTGGTTAATTGTCCTCACTGTTAGGAAGTTTCTCCTTAATTCCAGGTTGCTTCTCTCCTTGATTAGTTTCCATCCATTGTTTCTTGTCTTGCCTTCTGGTGCTCTGGAAAATAAGTTGACCCCCCCCCTCTTCTTTGTGGCAGCCCCTCAAATGCTGGGATACTGCTATCATGTCACTCTCTAGACCTTCTTTTCTCTAGATTAGCCAAACCCAAAATGGGACAACTGTTTGAGGCTTGGGGAGACTTTGAATGTTGAGAGGTAAATGGGTATTTACCAAATGATGGCATGTTTTCAGCTTGAAAGCTCACGGGGCCAGGTTACTTGGGGACCTGGGATAAGTCCCAGATGGTTTCTGCCTGTCTTACTAGATGCCAGGTGGGCACCCTTTGGGTCCAAACCATTTGATCTTTGTTTAAGATGGCGGCGCCTTGCTTGGCTGCGGCTGCTTCAGCTCTCAAAAGTGTGGGGGTTAGGGAGGGAAATGAACGATCCGGACTGAAACACTTTTCAGAAATAGGGACAGCTAAGCTGAGTTGGGCTGCTAAACTTTCATATGAATGTCAGTCCATATTGGAGACGAAGAAATTCAGCGTGAAAGGAAGGGTGGAGAAAACTGTTTGGGAGAGCCTGCATGGCCTCGGATTACTAAGGAGGAGAAAATCAAGGACGGAGATGCCGGCGGTCGACACGGAGGGTGAGAGATCAGTTGCAATGTCTGGAGGAGTGTGGAGGAAGAAAGGACATTGCTGGAGGGGGAAACAGCATCGTACTCAGTGTTTTGAGCAGCGAAGGCAGCGTTTCGGGCCGCAGGGGCAGGGTGGAGGAGCAGCCATTGCAGCTGGGAAGTTTCCCTCCGTTGTTGATTATCTTTGGAAGAAGAGGAGGAGGTGTGACCAAAAGAGGAAGCGTAGCAAACATGGAGGCCTAACATCTAGGCTAAAAGCTAGACCTTACAGAGTGTCTCTTCCATCTATTTGATCCCCACTCTTCTTATTTTAGTTGAAGTCAATGGCATATAAAATAGGGATTTATTTAAGAAACGTATATAGCTGCCCGTCTTTTCCTACCTATAAGTGGCTCATGACAACAACAAGAAACACAACACACAACAAGATACACACAATCCAAAAATTCAACATCCCCCAAAAGCTCCTGGTACCCTACAACAACACTCCCTGGTGCATAAATACGCACAGTGCCTGCGCTTCAGCCTCAACGGATCCCACCCAATTCTTGGGAAGAACTGAAGCCAGCTTTTTAAGGTCTTCCTTAAAGCCCCTTCACTGGGGCTCATTTTTGGGGTAGGACTTATATTACGAGCATCCTGAAAAACCAGGCTAGGACTTATTTTCCGGTTAGGTCTTCTTTTCGGGGAAATACAGTAGGAATGGAGAGGCACTCACTTTCAAGAAATTCAGAAGCATCTCCCGGAATTCGTCCATAGATGTCCCCCTTGTTGGCTTGTTGAAGAGAACCACGTCTCTCCTGGGGTCTGCATCTGGGTTGCTGTCGGCCTTCAGCGCTTCTTCCAGGCCACATTTGATAATCACCTCTTTCTCCTTCCAGAGGCCGCTGTAGACCTGCAAGGTACAACAAAAAAAAGTGCCTGGATTGCATTAGCTGCCTCAACCTCAGTAGCCGGAGACTTACAACGTACATAACCCCGACTTATTCTTGTGATTGAGCCCAGAAACTTTGGTAAATCGTGACATTTGCAAAGTGGATCGTCCTGTGACCGTGCCCAATTTTATGACTTTTTTGTGGCGGTCGTTAAACGAATGCGGCGGTTGCAAAGAAAATGCAGCACTGGTTAAACGGATGTGGTGACTGTTGACTTGAACCCATTGTACACTACGGGGCACTGTGTTTGTAAATGCTGGCTTTTAGAAAATAACTGCGAATCACAGTCATGTGACCGTTCCCTTGTAAACATATTTGGATAACCCCAATCATATGACTTCAGGGTGTCAGAATCCATTTTTATTTCATTTCTATCTATCCCCTCTGATCTAAAAACAAATCTCACCTTTCCCTGGGTTCTGCCATACTCCCAAGGGGGAGGGGGTTATTGCTTTCACTTCCTCTTCGCTACAATGTAACCTTTTGCTTTGTTTACTGCTTGTGTCCACTGGTCGCTACAATGTAACATATTGTTTCCTGCACTGTATCTCCCTCTGAACTTTCTTCTCCCTAACCTGTCAGCTAGGAAAAGGGGGGGCGGGAGAAAGAAATCCAACCTCTGGAGCCTGGCTTATCTCTCCATTTCTCAAAAGGAGGTGCGAAGAGCCGCTTGAACATCACACTGCAACCAGAGCCAAATCGATGTTATTTCCCCTTTTCCCACGATGGACTTAACACCTGGGGATTGGCCGGTTTTGAACCGCCCGGATGAACTGTGGGGTGGGTTTTGCTTGGGGACACTTTAAAGTATTGATCTGTAAGGAATCCCTCAGATCCTGTCTATTATGCCTGCTATCAACTACTCTTAATAAAAGTTCCTGTTGGAGGAAATTATTTCCAAGAGTTCTGCTTTCTTAAGATGTGGGGTTGAAGTGGGTCCTTACACAGCGAGAGGAATGTCAGAACTTTGAATCTGTGTTTACGAATCCCTTTTTCAGTGTCTGATTGTAAGTCAAGGACTCCCTGTACTGGTTTCCTCCCACTTGGAGACCTGTCAGATCCGAGTTGCTTCTGACTCTCCTAAATCTCATCCTGTCCCACTTCATGTCTAATTTAAGCCAGGGATCAGCAACAGGTTACTCTTAGCATCTGGATGTCCCTACGATATCCCTAGGTAACAGCTGTAGACCCCGAATAGTAACTTTTTAATGAATAAAATGGCAGACTAACAGAGTTGGAAGGGAACAGAGTTGGAGGTCTTCTAGTCTAACCCCCTGCTCAGGCAAGACACCTTATGTCATTCTGGACAAATGGCTGTCCAATTTCTTTTTGAAAACTTCCATAACTTCTGAAGACAAGCTGTTCCACTGAGTAATTGTTCTCACGGTTAAGAAATGTCTCCTTTATTTCTAGACTGGTTCTCTCCTTGAATAGTTTCCATCCTTTGCTTCTTGTCTTGCCTTCAAGTGCTTTGGAGAATAGATTGACCCTGCCTTATTTGTGGCAGCCTCTCAAATATTGGAAGACTGCTATCATGTCATTGCAGTCTTTTTAAGGACAAGATTTCTGTCAGGACCCCTCCAATAGATTTGCCTACTGTTTACTGCTTATGTCTATGTATTCATTTTTGGGGTCTTCCATTCTGTTGGGAGGGGGATTGTTGGTTGGGGAATGTGTTTGCCTTGCTCTGCTTTGCCCTCCCTCCATGAGAAAGGAATGTGGCCTGAAAAACATCTGCCTTATCTCCAGACAACGGAGCCTGGGACCGTTGGGAAACAAAACCAAGAGAGAGCTTGAGATGGGCACTAGATCACTAGGTTCTCAAAACAACCTAGCCCCTATGGATTGGCTGGATTTCAAATGGACGGTTGGACACTGGTGGGAGGAGACCTGAATGAGCCATTTGATGGAACCTTTCGCGCATGAAATATTCAGACCTTGCTTTGCTCTTCTGCTATCGCTGACTCTCGATAAAAGTTCCTTTTGAAACAATGCCTGTTTCAAGAGTTCTGCTTTCTTGGGGGATCTAGTTGAGGCGGGTCCTTTCAATTTCAGATGTAAACTTGGAGAAGAGATTATGAAATCTTCCCTGACAGACCTGCCAAAACCCCAGAAAACTGGAGTTCTCTTACAGATCAAAAATATTATCTTGGAGTACAATTCCGTGTTGACCAGGCTACATATTTTTTCAGTTCTCTGAAGTTATTTTTCTGAAAAAGAGTTTTTCCACATCCTTCCAGAGATGGCCCAGCCCGTCCTAAACAAGAAGCTTGTCCTCAGCATAAAACATGCACACGGTTCCTCAGGACCTACCTGCTGGGTGGGAGAAGGTGACAAGCAGTGTTCAAAGACCAAGGTGTGGTCCTCACAAAGGTCTTTGCACATTGATCCCGAAATGATGCCTTTGTTGTATTGATCGCACTGAAAGAGAGAGGGGGAAACACTGAGCATCCCTTTTGCCGGGATGACGAGGAATCATGAGCACTTCCTGTCTTATAAACTTGGGTTACAAATATTTTATCTACTTATCAATACTGAGAAACTGCCTCAATCAATTAAAAAAAAAGGATGCTGGGTAAATTTATCAGTTGTTAAATACAGGAAGTCTTCAACTTACAACAGTTTAGTGACTCTTCATAGTTACAGTGGCACTGAAAAAAGTTGACTTATGACCGTTTTTCACACTTACGATGTTTCAGCATCCCCATGGTCACATGATCAAAATTCGGACTCTTGGCCATTAACTTATATTTATGATGGTGGCGGTGTCCTGGGGTGGTGGTCATGTGACCCCTTTTGCAACCTTTGGGCAAGCAAAGTCAATGGGGAAGCCAGATTCACTTAATAACTAGTGATTCACTTAACAACTGTGGCAAGAAAGGTCATAAAATGGGGCAAATTTGCTAGAGGGATCGCCAAAGGTCAAGCCACAAGAAGATAACTTGAACCATTCCTCTCTCTCCAGGCATTTTCGGGGTTAAACTGGCTAGAGATTAAGTGAATGGCTGCTTTCCATGCTGGCCCTGCATGGGATTTCACTCTTGTGATGGGCTGGGCATAATCCTGGTGAACATCATCATCGTCTTATAGCTCAGCCTCCTCATGGGGCCACAGAGGGTGGGAAGTCCCCTGGAGTAAAAGTGGAAGATTGCAAGCCCTCGAAGGTCTCTCCTTTCCACTCACAAGTGGACAAGGGACAGCCTTTCCTGATGCAGGGCAGGGCAGAGCAGGGCAGAAGAGAAGAGAGAAGAGAAGAGAAGAAAATGCAGAAGAAAAGAATAGAACAGAATAGAATATAGAAGAACAGAACAGAAAATAGAGACTAGAGACTAGAGAAGAGAATGCAGAAGAGAATGCAGAAGAGAATGGAACAGAATACAGAAGAGAAGAACAGAACAGAAAATAGAGAATAGAGAAGAGAATGTAGAAGAGAAGAGAATGCAGAAGAGAAGAATAGAACAGAACAGAATATAGAAGAGAAGAGAGAAGAGAATGCAGAAGAGAATGCAGAAGAGAAGAATAGAATGGAACAGAATACAGAAGAGAAGAACAGAACAGAAAATAGAGAATATAGAATATAGAAGAGAATGCAGAAGAGAAGAGAATGCAGAAGAGAAGAATAGAACAGAAGAGAATATAGAAGAGAAGAACAGAACAGAAAATAGAGAACAGAGAAGAGAATGATAGATTGGAACAGAATACAGAAGAGAAGAACAGAACAAAAAACAGAGAAGAGAGAAGAGAGAAGAAAAGAGAATGCAGAAGAGAAGAATAGAACAGAAGAGAATATAGAAGAACAGAACAGAAAATAGAGAACAGAGAATAGAGAAAAGAAGAGAATGCAGAAGAGAAGAATAGAATGGAACAGAATACAGAAAAGAAAATAGAGAATAGGAATAGAATAGAACAGAACAGAACAAAAGAGAATACAGAAGAGAAAAACAGAACAGAGAATAGAATAGAATAGAACAGAACAGAATAGAATACAGAAGAGAAGAACAGAACAGAGAACAGAGAATAGAACAGAACAGAATAGAATGGTACCTTGGAGGTCTTCTAGTCCAGCCCCCTGCTCAAGCAGGAGAACCTATAGTACCATTCCAGACAAGTGACACAGGGAGAGTCCTTTCTTTGCATTTCTCAAAGCCGCCGGCTCTGGTCACTTGTGTGTAGGAGATGCCGTTGTTTTATGGATTATTGTCTTGTTTTTGTTTTGGTTGCTGCCCAGGCTGATTAAGGAGGCGGGTGGCTTATAAATGTCAATAAATAAATAAATGTTTCCTCCTGTTGCAGCGTCAAGGCATTTCACACTCAGGAGAGGAGAATAAACCGTGTTTGCTGTTCCAAATCTTGGCATGCATTGCTGCTGTGGTGAACCTCTCTTCAAGTCAGGTGCAGCTTTATTTCACCAGGATTAAATCGGAGCACCGAGAGCTCTGCACGCATCATCTGGCAATGAGCACCACGAAGGGAGCGATGTCAGAAACAGGAACTTTTGCTTTTAATTGTCCATAAGTGCAAAGCAGTCCCTTTTGCTTGCCTTTTTAGATTTTACCAGGAAAGAACTTGAGTTGTCAGAAAAAGCCAGAAACGGGAACTTGATATTTAATAGCCACCAAAAACAGGAATAGCAGTCTGAGCTGAACCCGTCATGCAGCACAACCCAGATGCCTGCCAAGGGACATGTGCCATCAGCAGAACGATTGAAGTGTGGGGTTCTTGGTGGTCTCTGAGCTTAGTTGTTTTCTTGCAGACATTTCATGACCCAACTAGGTAACATCATCAGTGCTAGGAGGGAGGGGGTTTACTCTGTATTTATATACCATGGTTTGCCCCATCAGCGTTGGTGGGAATGTTTTTAGTGGTCCCTTGATTAGGCTGTTAATTACTGTTGGATTGTTTGTCTGAGTTGCTGGTTTCTTGATTGTTTACTGTTTGACTGTTGGTCTAGAACAGGGGTAGGCCACCTTGGCTCTTTTATGACTCGTGGACTTCAACTCCCAGAATTCTTGAGCCAGCCATGCTGAGGGGAAAGAGTGAGTTTTCAAGCTGAGCCGTGCTGGCTCAGGAATTCTGGGAGTTGAAGTCTATGAGTCATAAAGCGGCCTAGGCCTAGGCCAGAGATAGGCAACCTTGGCTCTTTTATGACTTGTGGACTTCAACTCCCAGAATTCCTGAGCCAGCCATGCTGAGGGGAAAGGGAGAGGTTTCCATGCTGAGCTGTGCTGGCTCAGGAATTCTGGGAGTTGAAGTCCTCTGGCCTAGGCCTAGGGCGCTTTATGACTTGTGGACTTCAACTCCCAGAATTCCTGAGCTAGCCTGGCTCAGCATGGAAACCTCTCCCTTTCCCCTCAGCGTGGCTGGCTCAGGAATTCTGGGAGTTGAAGTCCACAAGTCATGAAGGGGCCAAGGTTGCCTACCCCTGGTCTAGAAACACTAATAGTACAGGTAGTCCTCACATTATGACCACAATTGAGCTCAAAAGTTTGGTTGCTAAGTGAGGCAGTTGAAAAGTGAATTTTACGACCTTTCTTGCCACAGTGAATCACTGCAGTTGTTAGTGATAGGTTGTTAAGTGAATCTAGTTTCCCCCTTGACTTTGCTTGTCAGAAGGTCGTCAAAGAGAATCACGTGACACCCCCCCCCGGGGACACAGCGACGGTCGTAAATATGAACCGGTTGCCGAGTGTCTGAATTTTGATCACATGGCCGTGGGGATGCTGTAAAGGTCGTAAGTGTGAAAAAGTCATTTTTTTCCAGGGCTGTTGTAACTCCGGTCACTATACGAAGTGCTGTAAAACGAGGACTATCTATAGACCAACAATCAAATAGTAAACAACAGGCTAATGAAGGAACTGTCAAGAACCCTCCCAACCCAGAGCCCAGCCAGCCCCATGTTCCCACCGGAAGTCCCCCCCTTGGCGGCACAGCTTCCCTGCCTTGCCAAGCAGGCCCTGGGACCGCGAGGCCCTGTCCTCACAACTCAACGTGAAGGGGGTTGTGGTCCATCTGGAAGCTGCCCTGCCCTGGGGCTGAGCCCCCCACCCCAAGAGAAAACACTCACAATGATCGTCTGGCAGACGTGTCCCCTGCAGAGCTCAGAGTAGGACGAATAATGTATGTAGACCATCCAGCTGCCCACAAAAATGCCCAGCCAGGCAAAGAAGAGGTACTTCACTTTGATGCCGGGAAGGCGGCTCTGATAGGGGAGAAACAAAACAAAAGGAGAAAAGGGGAATCAGCACGTTCCAACGGCTACGAGGCGCCACTCCGGAAGTCTGCAATGGCGGAGGCGGTGGCACCTGGCCTGCCCGGGCTGGTCTCTGGCTGGCGGACCCCCTGGAAGACCAGTAAGAAGGCTACGTTTAACTGAGCACTTTCAGCTTTGAGTTGTGATGGAACGCCCTGGCTGGCTTCATTCACAGAATAGCATCGAATAAAGAGAGTTGGAAGGGACCTTGGAGGTCTTCTATAACAACAACAACAACAACAACAATAATAATAATAAAGTTGGAAGGGACCTTGGAGGTCATCTAGTCTAACCCCCTGCCCAGGCAGGAGCCCTACACCATTTCAGACAAACGGCTGTCCAGTCTCTTCTTAAAAACTTCCAGTGTTGGTGCATTCACCGCTTCTGGAGGCAGGTTGTTCCACTGGTTAACTGTTCTGACTGTCAGGAAGTTTCTCCTTAGTTCTAGGTTGCTTCTCTCCTTGATGAGTTTCCATCCGTTGCTTCTTGTCCTGCCTTCAGGCGCCTTGGAGAATAGCTTGACTCCCTCTTCTTTGGGGCAGCCCCTGAGATATTGGTACCCTGCTATCATGTCCCCCCTCATCCTTCTCTTCGTTAAACTAGACATACCCAATTCCAGCAACCGTTCCTTATATGTTTTAGCCTCCAGTCCCCTAATCGTCTTTGTTGCTCTTCTCTGCACTCTTTCTAGTCCAACCACACACACACACACACACACCCCACTCTGGACCAATGGCTGAGCAATCTCTACTGGGAAGCCTGACTTAAAGGGATCTTGTTTCCCACGAAATGAAATGAATCAGAAAGCGCCCCAGTTTTCCCCTATCTAGTGTGTGGTGCAAACTCAGTTCTTGTACCAAACCATTCAGAAATTGCAGTGGGTTTGATGCCCGCCTTTGAACTGATTGACTGCTTGATTAAACCATCTTAAATGTAATTTGCATACAAAACAGGAGGCCTCCCTAGGGGACAGATATTAACTGAAAAGCAGTTTATTTGTATTTATGTTTTGTTTTAAATATGTTGTGTGCCGCCCTGAGTCCCGTCGGGAGAAGGGCGGCATATAAATTAAATTAAATAAATAAATAAAAAAAAATAAAGTGTGTTCTCTTAACGGAGCAACGCATAAGCATGGCTCTCCTGGTGGGTTGGTTGCCTCCACAGATGTCCATTTGTGTCTCTACCACAACTCGCTGGTCCAGGGGCCGCCAGGATAACCCTCCACAGAGCAGAAACCACAACCTGCCACAATGAAGATTTTTACCATCATGCCAACAATTGCAGAGTTCATTTGTTTGGGTCACGTAAAGACAGTAACTGTTGTTTATCCTAACCAGCCAGAAGTTTACCCCAAATTCAAAAAAAAACCTTTATTACGGTCATAGACCAGCAATAGACATCACTTTTTACAATATATTAAAAAAATAAAAAATAAAAATGGTACTAACATTAATAGTAAATAATAACGTCCCTGTTAAGAAAATACATGTTCCCAAAACGTTAGGGTCGCTCCCTAGTTTACGTGAGTGGATAGCCGATTAGTGTGTGAGTAAGTATAATGTTCCAAACATTGTTAGAGATATCTCC
>NW_015388374.1:24559-31588 GCF_001527695.2 Protobothrops mucrosquamatus
CCGGCAACCACAGCCACTCGGTCTTGGAAGGGTTGAGTCTGAGTCTGTTCCTCCCCATCCAGACCCGTACGGCCTCCAGGCAGCGGGTCATCACGTCAAGGGCATCGTTGGGGTGACCTGGGGTGGAGATGTACAGCTGAGTATCATCAGCGTACTGATGGAACTCCACCCCAAAGCCCCGAATGATCTCTCCCAGCGGTTTGAGAGAAGGTGTTCTAACATTCATCTGCCTGTGAGTCCCTCATTCCGTGTTCCGCACGCAGGATCATGGGAGACCCTGAAGCCTTTCATAGATACGTTTTCCAGTCTGGATATACTCATTTCTTTTCGGAGGATTTCACTGTCTTCTCTGTCCCTGCTCAACGTGTCCGAATCCTCCTGAACGCAGAGCCCAAAACTGCAATATTCACAACGGGATCCGATTAAATCCGAATCAAGTGGAATGATGATTTCCCACGATCTGGAAATTGAACCTCTGCTGTTGCGGCCTGAAATTACATTTGGTTTTCGTGGAGCCAAACGGCAGAGCTGCGAGGTCAAGCCAGGGGCCATATTCCATCTGTGAACACCTGTCCATCTGAGGTTGGCTTTTCAGCAAAGAATTTTGCTTTTGGTTTCCTGGATTTCCTTCTGTTGCTTTCAAACTCTCTCTCTCTAAATCTCTGAAGATTGCTCCTGCCTGCTAGAATGTGAATCGCTGGAGATTTTTAAGATGAGGTTAGACAGCCATTTGTCCAGAACGGTGTAGGGTCTCCTGCTTGAGCAGGGGGTTGGACTAGAAGACCTCCAAAGTCCCTTTCAACTGTGTTATTCTATGATTCTGTAAGGGTCTCCTGCTTGAGCAGGGGGTTGGACTAGAAGTCCCTTCCAATTCTGTTGTTGTTTTTAAGAGAAACAAAGAAAAACCAAATGTACAGGTATGGTATAGGGGGTACCTTGCTCAATAGTAGTAACTGTGAGAGGGACTTCGGAGTCCTAGTGGACAATCACTTAAATATGAGCCAGCCTTGTGCTGCAGCTGCCAAAAAGGCCAACACAGTGTTGGGCTGCATTAACAGAGGGATAGAATCAAGATCACGTGAAGTATTAATACCACTTTACAATGCCTTGGTAAGGCCACACTTGGAATATGGCATCCAGTTTTGGTCACCACAATGTAAAAAAAAATGCTGAGACTCTAGAAAGAGTACAGAGAAGAGCAACAAAGATGATCAGGGGACTGGAGGCAGAAACATATACGGAAAGGCTGCTGGAATTGGGTATGTCTAGTTTAACGAAGAGAAGGACGAGGGGGGACATGATAGCAGTCTTCCAATATTTCAGGGGCTGCCCCAAAGAAGAGGGAGTCAAGCTATTCTCCAAAGCCCCTGAAGGCAGGACAAGAAGCAACGGATGGAAACTAATCAAGGAGAGAAGCAACTTAGAACTAAGGAGAAACTTCCTGACAGTTAGAACAATTAACCAGTGGAACAACCTGCCTCCAGAAGCAGTGAATGCTCCAACACTGGAAGTTTTTAAGAAGAGACTGGACAGCCATTTGTCTGAAATGGTATAGGGTTTCCTGCCTGAGCAGGGGGTTGGACTCGATGACCTCCAAGGTCCCTTCCAACTTTATTACTATTATTATTATTATTATTATTATTATTATTATTATTATTATTATTATTATTATTATTATTATTATTATTTATTATTATTATTATTATTATTATTATTATTATTGTTATTATTATTATTATTTGCAGAGGAGGATTCAGGTGGAATCTGAAGTTCCCACGTGAAAACCACGTTCAGCTAATTCCCCATTGTTCAAACCCCACCCCAACACCCCCTTATTAAATATTTTCAGGGGTCTGGAGGCTAAACTGTATGATGGATGGTTAAGGGAAGTGGGCAGGTCTAATCTAACGAAGGGAAAGACTATGGGTGACATAATAGCACTCGTCCAATATTTGAGGGGATGCCATAGAGAAGGAGGGGGTTGACCTATTTCCAGAGCATGAGAATGCAGGACAAGAAATAATGGGATGGAATCAGGAAGAGAATCAATATAGAGCTAAGGAGAAATTTCCTGACAGTGAGAACAATTAACCAGTGGAAATGCTTGCCTTCAGAAGTTGTGGGTGCTCCATCACTGGAGGTTTTTAAGAGACTGGACAGCCATTTGTCTGAGCAGGGGTTGGACTAGAAGACCTCCAAGGTCCCTTCCAGCTCTGTTCTTCTATTATTCACTGGGCCAAAAATCAACCAGAGATAGAGAGATAGAGAGAGAGAGAGAGAGAGAGAGACAGACAGACAGACAGACAGAAAAAAAGAGAAAAGAGAGACAGAGAGACGGAGACATAGAGAGACAGATAGAGAGAGACAGAAAGATTGAGAGAGAGAGGAGAGAAAGAGAGACACAGACAGAAAAAAAGAGACAGAGAGAGAGAGAGGAAAGAGAGACAGAGAGAGAGAGAGAGAGAGAGAGAGAGAGAGAGAGAGAGAGAGAGANAGCAATAGACATCACTTTTTACAATATATTAAAAAAATAAAAAATAAAAATGGTACTAACATTAATAGTAAATAATAACGTCCCTGTTAAGAAAATACATGTTCCCAAAACGTTAGGGTCGCTCCCTAGTTTACGTGAGTGGATAGCCGATTAGTGTGTGAGTAAGTATAATGTTCCAAACATTGTTAGAGATATCTCCCAAAAATTGGCACAAGTTGACGGCTATCAATCTGTAACCGATTTTTTTTCTTGTGGACATTGCCGCAACACAGTATTTTGCCACTGCATGCGTGATAGAAGGGTTTGAGTCCTGGAGGAGAAAGTCTACATAAAAATTGTCTGCCCTCCCTGGCAATCTCTCTAATAAGGGGAGAATATATGCTTGACCTATAAACTCGGTATAACTCACAGTACAATAAAACATGTGAGATGTCTTCGACTTCTCCTTTACCACATACACATACCCGTTCTGCTCTTGGTGTTCTCTTATACCTGCCCTGGAGGAGTGCTGAGGGAAGAATGTTAAATCTGGCTCTGAAGAAAGCTATTTTTTGTTTTGGGAAGGTCAGATCATTCAGATATCTTGCCGATTCCCACACACCCTGTTTGATTCTATCCCTACTGTAAGGACCCACCCCACTTTACATCTTAAGAAGACAGAACTCTTGGAATATCTCTTCCAACAGGCATCTTTATTAAGAGAAGATGGTTGCAGGCGTTCTAGACAGGATCTGAGGGGCCAACCCCTACCATTCAAGGTTTTAAGTGTTCCCAAGCAGCTCCCACCCCACCGTCCTTCCAGCGACAATCCCAGGCGTTACATTTCTACATTTCCACCCCATTTTACCTCACGGCCAGCAGAAGGGAGACTTCAGAGAGTAGTAGATGAAAGCTGATGGGCCATATTGTTATGGTCAGTCCTCTTGGTGAGATCCACATTCAGTCCCTTTGAAGTTTTAATGAAGGAAGTGAGAGCCATAAAACCCCTTTGCTTATCCCCCTTCCCCTTCGTAGTATGACAGAATCCAGAGAGGGCAGAAATGGGGTTTTCCATAGTCGATAACTAGAGATGAAATATAATTGGATTCTGACACCTACTGTGGCAAGGCAACCTATTTAGTTCTTCTTGGAACTCCATGTCCTTTATTCTATTGGATACTACTTGCTTTGCTTGGTCAAAGCCTAGGGAGGGACTGCGGGCGGTGTACAATAAAGTGTTAAAATATAAAAACATATAAAAATCAAAATGGTAGAAAATGTAATAATAATAATAATAATAGACTAAAACAATACTTGCAAATTCCATATTTTTGCTAAATACGCATGGAAATGGGAATTTTGATCATACCTGCCTATTGGGTCAGCAGGAATCAAACTTGATTTGAATCAGATGTTAACAAAGTTTGGATAGCTCCAACTAATCACTGCTTATTCAACAGCCCATGATTATGCAAGTCAGGATTGAATAACCTGAACGCAATTCTATTGAAACTTCCTAATTCAGTCTCCTTTAACCACTATACCACACTAGGAAGAGAAGGACGAGGGGGGACATGATAGCAGTGTTCCAATATCTCAGGGGCTGCCACAAAGAAGAGGGAGTCAAGCTATTCTCCAAAGTGCCTGAAGGCAGGACAAGAAGCAACGGATGGAAACTAACCAAGGAGAGAAGCAACCTAGAACTAAGGAGAAACTTCCTGACAGTGAGAACAATTAACCAGTGGAACAACCTGCCTCCAGAAGCGGTGAATGCTTCAACACTGGAAGTTTTTAAGAAGAGACTGGACAGCCATTTGCCTGAAGTGGTGTAGGGTTCCTGCCTGAGCAGGGGGTTGGACTTGATGGCCTCCAAGGTCCCTTCCAACTTTTTTTTTTTATTATTATTATTATTATTATTATTATTATTATTATTATTATTATTATTATTATTATTATTATTATTATTATTATTATTATTATTATTATTATTATTATTATTATTATTACTTCTATACTACAGAGGCTCTGTATCTACAACCAGTAAATGGCTACTCAACTTGCCATAGAAACGGCGGAAGGGCAGGAAGTGTGGGAAGGAAACAGGAGTCCAAGGAGTGTAAGAAGCCGTCCACGGACCACTGGAGCCTACAAGAAGGCCCAGGTTACTAAGTGGACCGTTCCCACAACAAACCAAAGATGTATGATTGGGCAATTCAGTGGGTGGAGTGTATGAAAAGCTATTGTTAACTAGGCAGATTTTCGAGTGGGAAAACCAGACCCGGTTTTGCTTCTTTAGTTCTGAGATGTGTATTCAAATAAAGTTTTATCTTTTATGGTATTTCAAAGCCTTGAAGATTCTTTGATTTTGGGTTCGCTATTCAGACGGGGGGGAAGAAATGGAGGTAGTGACAGATTTTATTTTCCTGGGCTCCAAGATCACCTCAGATGGGGACTGCAGCCAAGAAATCAAAAGATGCTTGCTCCTGGGGAGGAAAGCTATGGCAAATCTAGACAGCATACTAAAAAGCAGAGACATCACCCTGCCAACAAAAGTGTGTATAGCCAAGGCCATGGTTTTCCCAGTTGCAATGTATGGCTGTGAAAGTTGGACCATAAGAAAGGCTGAGCGCCAAAGAATGGAGGCCTTTGAACTCTGGTGCTGGAGAAGACTCCTGCGAGTCCCCTGGACTGCAAGGCGATCAAACGGGTCAGTCCTGGAGGAGATCAACCCCGACTGCTCTTTAGAAGGCCAGATCCTGAAGTGGAAACTCAAGTACTTTGGCCACCTAAGGAGAAGGAAGGATTCACTGGAGAAGAGCCTGATGCTGGGAAAGATGGAGGGCAAGAGAAGAAGGGGACAACAGAGAAGGAGGTGGCTGGATGGAGTCCCTGAAGCAGGAGGCGTGAGCTTAAATGGACTCCAGAAGATGGTAGAGGACCATTGTCCATGGGGTCGCGATGGGTCGGATACGACTTCGCAATTAACAACAACAACAATTCAGACGGTGGACACAGACCCAGTTCCTGCAACTGTTCATCATGATTTAGCCTCCAGCCTTCTCATTCCCCTCTGGGTCACAGGCACCAGAGTCAAACTGCTCTTACCGTTTGAGAGAAGGTGTTCTAACATTCATCTGCCTGCGAGTCCCTCATTCCGTGTTACGCACGCAGGATCATGGGAGACCCTGAAGCCTTTCATAGATACTTTTTCCAGTCTGGATATACTCATTTCTTTTCGGAGGATTTCACTGTCTTCTCTGTCCCTGCTCAACGTGTCCGAATCCTCCTGAACGCAGAGCCCAAAACTGCAATATTCACAACGGGATCCGATTAAAGCCGAATCAAGTGGAATGATGATTTCCCACGATCTGGAAATTGAACCTCTGCTGTTGCGGCCTGAAATTACATTTGGTTTTCGTGGAGCCAAACGGCAGAGCTGCGAGGTCAAGCCAGGGGCCATCTTCCATCTGTGAACACCTGTCCATCTGAGGTTGGCTTTTCAGCAAAGAATTTTGCTTTTGGTTTCCTGGATTTCCTTCTGTTGCTTTCAAACTCTCTCTCTCTAAATCTCTGAAGATTGCTCCTGCCTGCTAGAATGTGAATCGCTGGAGATTTTTAAGATGAGGTTAGACAGCCATTTGTCCAGAACGGTGTAGGGTATCCTGCTTGAGCAGGGGGTTGGACTAGAAGACCTCCAAAGTCCCTTTCAACTGTGTTATTCTATGATTCTGTAAGGGTCTCCTGCTTGAGCAGGGGGTTGGACTAGAAGTCCCTTCCAATTCTGTTGTTGTTTTTAAGAGAAACAAAGAAAACCCAAATGTACAGGTATAGTATAGGGGGTACCTTGCTCAATAGTAGTAACTGTGAGAGGGACCTCGGAGTCCTAGTGGACAATCACTTAAATATGAGCCAGCCGTGTGCTGCAGCTTCCAAAAACGCCAACACAGTGTTGGGCTGCATTAACAGAGGGATAGAATCAAGATCACGTGAAGTATTAATACCACTTTACAATGCCTTGGTAAGGCCACACTTGGAATATGGCATCCAGTTTTGGTCACCACAATGTAAAAAAAATGCTGAGACTCTAGAAAGAGTACAGAGAAGAGCAACAAAGATGATCAGGGGACTGGAGGCTGAAACATATAAGGAACGGCTGCTGGAATTGGGTATGTCTAGTTTAACGAAGAGAAGGACGAGGGGGGACATGATAGCAGTCTTCCAATATTTCAGGGGCTGCCCCAAAGAAGAGGGAGTCAAGCTATTCTCCAAAGCCCCTGAAGGCAGGACAAGAAGCAACGGATGGAAACTGATCAAGGAGGGAAGCAACTTAGAACTAAGGAGAAACTTCCTGACAGTTAGAACAATTAACCAGTGGAACAACCTGCCTCCAGAAGCGGTGAATGCTCCAACACTGGAAGTTTTTAAGAAGAGACTGGACAGCCATTTGTCTGAAATGGTATAGGGTTTCCTGCCTGAGCAGGGGGTTGGACTCGATGACCTCCAAGGTCCCTTCCAACTTTATTACTATTATTATTATTATTATTATTATTATTATT
>NW_015388374.1:34711-67905 GCF_001527695.2 Protobothrops mucrosquamatus
TCCTCCTCTTCTGCTCCTCCTCTTCCTACTCCTCCTCTTCTTCCTACTCCCCCTCCTCCTCTTCCTCCTGCTCCTCCTCTTCTTCCTCTTCCTCCTCCTCCTCCTCTTCTTCCTCCTCTTCTTCCTACTCCCCCTCCTCTTCCTCTTCTCCTCCTCCTCTTCTGCTCCTCCTCTTCCTACTCCTCCTCTTCTTCCTACTCCCCCTCCTCCTCTTCCTCCTGCTCCTCCTCTTCTTCCTCCTCTTCTTCCTCTTCCTGCTCCTCTTCCTCCTCTTCTTCCTCCTCTTCTGCTTCTCGTCTTCTTCCTACTCCCCCTCCTCCTCTTCCTGCTTCTCCTCCTCCTCCTTTTCTTCCTCTTCCTCCTCCTCCTCCGCTCAATAGCAAAGGCCAGGTTGGCCACAGAAAGCCCTGACCACTAGGCCTGCAGCCTGGAGCTCTGGGGATTACAGTAATCTGGAGTGCCCAAGTTGCCTGGGGTAGATCAGAGTGAGCTCAGCGAATGAACTCTTCAAAATGATCAGGAGGCTTTTGCTACTGATAATCTGATGCGAAGCTTGAGCAGCCCATGAAGAGAAGCACATCCTTCCCCACCCCTTTAGAGACCCTCAGCACCAGAATAGAGCTGGGAGGGACCTTGGAGGTCTTCTAGTCCAGCCCCCTGCTCGAGCAGGAGAACCTATGCCATCTCAGACAAGAGACTGTCTAGCCTCTTTTTAAAAATCTCCAGTGATGGAGCGCCCACGATTTCTGGTGGCAAGCTGTTCCACTGGTTTATTCTATTCTATTCTATTCTATTCTATTCTGTTCTGTTCTGTTCTGTTCTGTTCTGTTCTGTTCTATTCTGTTCTGTTCTGTTCTGTTCTATTCTAATTTCTATTCTATTCTATTCCATTCCATTCCATTCCATTCTATTCTATTCTATTCTATTCTAATTTCTATTCTATTCTATTCTATTCTAATTTCTATTCTATTCTATTCTATTCTATTCTAATTTCTATTCTATTCTATTCTATTCTATTCTATTCCATTCCATTCCATTCCATTCCATTCCATTCCATTCTATTCTATTCTATTCTAATTTCTATTCTATTCTATTCTATTCTATTATTTCTATTCTATTCTGTTCTATTTCTGTTCTATTCTATTCTATTCTATTCTATTCTATTCTATTCTGTTCTATTCTGTTCTATTTCTGTTCTATTCTGTTCTATTCTGTTCTATTCTATTCTAATTTCTATTCCATTCCATTCCATTCCATTCCATTCTATTCCATTCTATTCTATTCTATTCTATTCTATTCTATTCTATTCTATTCTATTTTATTCTATTCTATTCTATTCTATTCTATTCTATTCTATTCTATTCTATTCTATTCTATTCTATTCCATTCCATTCCATTCCATTCTATTCTATTCCATTCCATTCTATATTCTCTTCTCTTCTCTTCTCTTCTCTTCTCTTCTCTTCTATTCCATTCCATTCCATTCCATTCCATTCCATTCCATCTTCTCTTCTCTTCTCTTCTCTTCTCTTCTCTTCTCTTCTCTTCTCTTCTCTTCTCTTCTCTTCTCTTCTCTTCCCTTCCCTTCCCTTCCCTTCCCTTCTCTTCTCTTCTTTTCTCTTTCTATTCTATTCTATTCTATTCTATTCTATTCTAGAAGGAAGAAAAAAGAGAGAGAACATCAAATGATGGTGCAAATCTGCTGAAGCAGAGGGGTGAAGAATTTCAAGAGTTCTTGCAGAAGAGAGTCAACTACATGGGGTTCCCCAAAACCACACAATTCACAAAGGCAATGGATGTTTGCTTACATAGCATGGTGGGAGAANTTCTATTCTATTCTATTCTATTCTATTCTAGAAGGAAGAAAAAAGAGAGAGAACATCAAATGATGGTGCAAATCTGCTGAAGCAGAGGGGTGAAGAATTTCAAGAGTTCTTGCAGAAGAGAGTCAACTACATGGGGTTCCCCAAAACCACACAATTCACAAAGGCAATGGATGTTTGCTTACATAGCATGGTGGGAGAAGGAGAAACGGGGATCCTCCAGTTGAAGATGTCTGCCTTCCAGAGAGATCCCCCAACCATGGAGAGCAGGTTGTAATCCAGGCATCAATTGCTTCCACCCCTTCCCTGCTGGCCGTTGTAGCTGTGGCAGAGAAGCAGGTTAAGCCAGTCACCTGGAAGATCCCTGAAGGGGGAAAGGCTAGTTTTCTTGGGATAGTCTTGTTACAATTCCACTTTGTACTGCACTATTGAGGCCCACACTTGGAACACCGCACACAGTTTCAGTTTTCCATGATAGGAAACCTATGTTGAAACTTTATAAAGAGAGTAGAGAAGAGCAACAAAGATGATTTGGAGTCTGGAGGCTAAATCGTATGATGAAGGCTTGAGGGAACCACGTATGCCTAGTTTAGCGATTGGAAGGACTAGGGGTGACATGTTAGCGGCGTTCCAATATTTGTGGGGCTGTCACAGAGAGGAGGGGAGTCAAGCTATTCTCCAAAGCACCTGAAGGCAGGACAAGAAGCAATGAATGGAAACTAATTACAGAGAGAACCAACCTAGAATTAAGGGGAAATTTCCTGACGGTGAAAACAATTAACCAGTGGAACAGCTTGCCTCTGGCAGTTGTGAGTGTGTCAGATCCTCAAAGAAATGAATCCTTTTTATGCCATGCTTGCTTCTGTACCCATTTCTTGGGGCCTGCCAGTCTGCCTTTCCACGTTGCCCTTCCCCCAGGGGAAAGAATGCAGCCGAATACCATCACCCTTATCTGGAAGATGGTTTGCGTTGGAGCCAGAAGGAAACTAAACCAAGAGAGACATTGAGGGGTGCACCAAAGGAGCCAGTTACCAAAACACTATGCCACCGGTGGATTGGCCGAGATTCAAACGGACAGTGGGACACTGGGGGGGGGGAGGAATAACGAATATTGCTTTTGGTATATTGCTTGTGCGGGATTTTACTCCAGACCTTGCTTTGCTTCCTAGCTGTCACTAACTCCCAATAAAAGTTCCTTTTGAGACAATGCCTGCTTCAAGAGTTCTGCTTTCTTGGGAGGACTAGCTGTGAATGCTCCAACTCTGGAAGTTTTTAAGAAGAGACTGGACAGCCATTTGTCTGAAATGGTGTAGGGCAGTGGTGGCGAACCTATGGCACGGGTACCAGAGGCGGCACTCAGAGCCCTCTCTGTGGGCACGCGCGCTGTCGCCCCAGTCCTAGGCCTTCAGCTGGGTTTTATAAAACCTTTTCGCTTTAGGCCTCCACCGCCATGTGCAAAAAAAAAAAAAGTTTCAATCAGTCAATTTCAACTTCTCGCGGGGAAAAAAAAGATCTTGCAAAGTTGGAATTGATTGATTGAACTTTTTAGTCCCACCCAGTCTGCCTTAGCACTGCAGCCACGCCCACCCAATGGGCCACACCCACCCGGCATCCGACGATGCATAAGTGGGTTTTGGGTTGCAGTTTGGGCACTCAGTCTCTAAAAGTTTCGCCATCACTGGTATAGGGTTTCCTACCTGAGCAGGGGGTTGGACTAGATGACCTCCAATGACCTCCAAGGTCCCTTCCATCATTATCACCATCATCATCATCATCATCATCATCATCATCATCATTATTATTATTATTTAAGTTGTTCTCACAACCTTGGCCCCAGGCACATTTCCCAGGAAGACACATCAAAGCAAAAGAGCAACAAAGTAAAATGGATAAAGAAAAGCCCCCAGGCCCCCCTCCCACCAGAACGGCCGTGTCCCGATAGGGTTTCTATGGCAACCTACATGATTCCAGGATGCTGTGATCATCATCATAAATACACACCAATGGACAACCACCCCAATTTTGATCCTATCAATCAGAATAGAGCTGGAAGGGGCCTCGGAGGTCTTCTAGTCCGGCTCTAGTCCCTGTATACAATTCGAGACAAGTAGCTGTCCAGTCTCTTCTTAAAAACCTTCAGTGATGAAGCACCCGCAACGTCTGTGGGCGCTTCATCACGGATCACACGTGACTGTGGGAGTGCCACAACAGTCATAAGTCTGAAGACCAGTCACGGCCATTACTTTTTCAGTGCCCGTTGTAAGTTTGAATGGTCACCGGGTGTGTTCTAACTTTGAATGGTATTATTATTATTATTATTATTATTATTATTAATTATTTATTGAATTTATATACCGCCCTATCTCCCTTACGGGACTCAGGGCGGTGAACAGGCGATAATAAAAACCACGATAAATATACGCAAGTTTCTGTTCTAAAATCAAATTAAATAACAAGCCTGCTCTAAAAATACCCCATACAAAACCCCCACTAAAACATAATCAAACTACGCCAGGCCGGCCGCATGGAATAGATGGGCCTTCAGGGCTCGGCGAAAAAGGCGCAGGTCCGCAACTGTACGTAGGTCGGGGGGTAGGTCATTCCAGAGGGCAGGAGCTGCCACAGAGAAGGCTCTCCCCCTGGGGGTCACCAGCCGGCATTGTCTGGCCGACGGCACCCTAAGGAGGCCCTCTCTGTGGGAGCGGACTGATCGAAGGGAGGTGTTTGGTAGGAGGCGGTCTTGCAAATACCTAGGTCCATTGCCATGGAGCACTTTAAAGCAGTGGTTCTCAACCTTTTTAATGCTGCGACCCCAACCGGTCGTAAGTCGAGGACTAAACCGGTCGTAAGTCGAGGACTAAACCGGTCGTAAGTCGAGGACTAAACTGGTCGTAAGTCGAGGACTACCCAACCGGTCGTAAGTCGAGGACTTTCCCTGCCCGGGAGTGCCGCGCATGTGTGGTTCCGCCCCCTGCGCCGGCCGAGGCGTAGCTGGCAAGCGGCAGAGACGGAGCAGGCCGACCACCAGCTGGCCCAGCCCAAGGGAGGTAAGGCACCTGCCGGAAAAGGGGGGAAAAAATGGCGGACAAAAAAATGGCGGACAAAAAAAATGGCGGACAGCCTTGCTTGGCGACCCCCGACCCATAGGTTTAAAGGTTGTTACTAACACCTTGAAGCGCACCCGGAAGGCCACAGGCTGTATGAAGCCTGAGAACAACACACAACACAAAGTCTGCAGGAGCCCGGTGGTTCCAATTTCTGACCTGCCCAGTAGAGGGCGATAGAGGCCCAGGAAACGTCAGCCAGAAGCTGCTTGAGCCTTCAGCCTGGGGCTGGCCAAGTGGATCAAAGGCTGACCTTAAGTACACCAGGAGTTCCGTGCCCTGTTATTTCCAGGAGGTTACAACACCGGGCAGGCCAGCCTTGCTCTCGAGAGCCTCCTTCTGTAGGTCAGGCTCTGCAGTCAGTCACCAGGCCCCAGACCTTGGAGCCTTCTCAGCTCTGCCGGTTGGCATCTGCCTAAATCAGCTGGGCAAGTGTGGAGCTGCAAACTCAACCTTGCGGTGCCAAAAAACCAAGAGAGTCTTTGTTCCAGAGTTCAGGCTACAGGCTTCTTCTCCCGCTCTCTTGAAACGAAGGGGGACCTGGCAGGGGGGCTTGGTGGCCATGGCTGCCCCTCTTGTGTGGGAAGGGATGGTGCTCAGCTCACCGGGCTCAGCCTGGGCATCCTGTACAGCCCCAGAAGGGTCGTGTGCTGCCCGTGGCAGGAGAGAAAAGGGCTTGGGCTGTGACCTTCTTGTGGGAACATAGATTGCAGAATAGAATAGAATAGAATAGAATAGAATAGAATAGAATAGAATAGAATAGGAATTAGAATAGAATAGAATAGAATAGAATAGAATAGAATAGAATAGAATAGAATAGAATAGAATAGGAATTAGAGTAGAATAGGAATAGAATAGGAATAGAATAGAATAGAATAGAATAGAATAGAATAGAATAGGAATTAGAGTAGAATAGAATAGAATAGAATAGAATAGGAATTAGAGAAGAATAGGAATAGAATAGAATAGAATAGAATAGAATAGAATAGAATAGAATAGAATAGAATAGAATAGAATAGAATAGGAATTAGAGTAGAATATGAATAGAATAGAATAGAATATGGAATGGAATAGAACAGTGGTGGCAAACCTATGGCACGCGTGCCAGAGGCGGCACTCAGAGCCCTCTCTGTGGGGACTTCTCTGAATAGGTGGCGGGCTGCAGAGCCCCAGAGTGCGCCGGTCGAGGGGCCGGCAGGCTGTGGCTACTGACGGACACTGTCGGCCCCCATGCGCTCGCTGGCCTCTGTGTGCGGGGGCCGATGGTGTCAGGCAGCAGCTGCCCCAGCCCCTGCCTTGCCTTGCCCTGAGATAATGGCACCCCTGCCCTGCCTTGCCTTGCCTCGCCTCACCCCGCAGGACGAGCCTCCTACCCACCACCCCACCTGCCAGAGACTCCCTGGATCTCCCCCAACCCTGCCTGGCCCCCACAGGCGTCCCTCCCCACGAGCAACATCGAGGTGACCATGCCCACCTTGGCCACACCCACCCAGTCTGCCATGACCACCACAGCCATGTCCATCCAATGGGCTAATGCCCACCTGGCACCCCACAATAAATAAGTGGGTTTGGGGTAGCAGTTTGGGCACTCGGACTCTAAAAGGTTCGCCATTACTGGAATAGAATAGAATAGAATAGAATAGAATATGGAATGGAATAGAATATGGAATGGGATAGAATAGAATATAGTAGAATATAGAATAGAATATAGTAGAATATGGAATAAAATAGAACAGAATAGAATAGAATATGGAATAGAATAGAATAGAATAGAATAGAATAGAATAGAATAGAATAGAATAGAATAGAATAGAATATGGAATGGAATAGAATATTGAATGGGTAGAATAGAATAGAATATAGTAGAATATAGAATAGAATTAGAATAGAATAGAATAGAATAGAATAGAATAGAATAGAATAGAACATGGAATAGAATAGAATAGAATAGAACAGAACAGAACAGAACAGAACAGAACAGAACGGAACAGAACAGAACAGAATAGAATAGAATAGAATAGAATAGAATAGAATGGAATAGAATAGAATAGAATAGAATAGAATAGAATAGAATAGAATAGAATAGAATAGAATAGAATAGAATATGGAATGGAATAGAATATTGAATGGGTAGAATAGAATAGAATATAGTAGAATATAGAATAGAATAGAATAGAATAGAATAGAATAGAAATAAGGAATAGAATAGAATAGAATAGAATAGAATAGAATAGAATAGAATAGAATAGAATAGAATAGAATAGAATAGATGCTGGAAGGGACCTTGGAGGTCATCTAGCCCTACTCCCTGCCCAAGCAGGAGACCCTACACCATTTCTGTGCAAGACATTCTGTGCAGGGTTCTCTTTGGAAAGTTCCTTGGATCTAATTATCCACCTGACAGAAAGGACAGCGATTTGCAACGATAGCCAAAGAGCCCTCCCTTCCCTCTGCTTCAGCACACAATGTTTCTTTCCCGCCCTGCCCTGGGAACAGGCCAGCCAGGGAGCTTCTGACCTCAGATAGGGAGGATAATAAAAGCCTTCCAGAGGCAGGGCTGTCTCTCCTGATTCACAGGGGGTGGCCCGAACTTGGACCCAGAACGCTGCGTCACAGCCGTGAAGAAATCTTGCCCTTCCCCTCGTAAGGGCAAAAATATACTAGCTGGTTCCCTGCCCACGTTTCCACCCCTCCTCCCTGAGGGCACAAGAGATATTTCCGAATTCTTTCCACACATCAGCGGCTGCAAGTAGGTTAAAGGGTGGAGGAATGGAGGGGGGAGAAGGCCTGCTTTGCTCCTGGCTTCCGACTTCCTTCTTTTGCAAGAAAGTCGATTGGTTAGAGCAGGTCTTTCCAACCTTTTCACCCATTGTACCACTTTTAGGATAGGGCAACATCCGAAGACCACCAGTCGCCTAGCAAGGGGTCAAAAACTTAATTACCAAAAAACAAAAGGAAAAAAGTGATAAAGCACAGGTAGTCCTCGACTTACAACAGTTCGCTTAGTGACTGTTCGAAGTTACAATGGCACTGAAAAAAGTGCCCCCCAAGGCACAGCCGAGCAAGACACCTGCCTGCCCACCCGGTGGCGCTCTTCCTCCTGTCCGAGGTGTTCATTGTTGTGAGCATTTCTGTTGAGGATTGGCAGCGGGCGGGTGGGGGGGGGTTTGGTCTTTATTCCCCCCCCCCCGTCTGCTGAGTGGTTGCAGCAGGTTTTGGTCACTTCACATGACCCTGGGACACTGTGACCGTCATAAATATGAATCAGTTTCCAAGCATCTGAATGTAAATCACAAGACCCTGGAGAGGCTGCAACATTCCAGCTGATTGGTGCTTCTTCTGGGCTCAGCAGAAGCACCAGGATCAGCACTGAGCTCCAGCTGGAGCTTGGCACTGATCCTGGCGCTTCCACTGAGCCCTGGCAGCCCCGAAGAAGTGCCGATCAGCTGGAAAGTGGCACTGATCCTGGGGCTTCCGCTGAGCCAACAGCCCTGCAGCTCCAGCCATCTCTCGCTCAGGCTTGTGCGGTGGTGCCACCGGTTCAGCTCATTCCCCTCCCTCGCTACCACTTTTCTAGGATGGTCACATACCACCTGCCAGGTGCCAATGTACCACTGGTGGTACCCGTACCACTGGTTGAAAAGCCCTGGGTTAGAGCACTGTTTTGCCAACCCTCCAGGTTTCCAATCAATGCCTTCAATGTGAAAAGAGGCCCCGGAGGAAGGAGCTTCGGGGTCCAGGAGAGGGCTTCCTGTGGCTGCAAAACCAGCCACTCAAATGTCGCTCAAAGAGGAGCTTCGGGGCAAGGAGAGGGCTTCAAATAGTTGTCTGCTTGAAAAGTGCGGTTTGTATTTGCTCAGCCCATTTCAAGTTACCCACCTTACTAAGGATGGCTATGTCAATCCCTTAAATAGGAGCCAGCCGTGTGCTGCAGCTGCCAAAAAGGCCAACACAGTGCTAGGCTGCATTAACAGAGGGATAGAATCAAGATCAGGTGAAGTATTAATACCACTTTACAAGGCCTTGGTAAGGCCACACTTGGAATCCTGCATCCAGTTTTGGTCACCACGATGTAAAAAAGATGCTGAGACTCTAGAAAGAGTACAGAGAAGAGCAACAAAGAGGATTAGGGGACTGGAGGCTAAAGCATATAAGGAACGGCTGCTGGAATTGGATATGTCTAGTTTAATGAAGAGAAGGACGAGGGGGGACATGATAGCAGTGTTCCAATATCTCAGGGGCTGCCCCAAAGAAGAGGGAGTCAAGCTATTCTCCAAGGCGCCTGAAGGCAGGACAAGAAGCAACGGATGGAAACTGATCAAGGAGAGAAGCAACCTAGAACTAAGGAGAAACTTCCTGACAGTTAGAACAATTAACCAGTGGAACAACCTGCCTCCAGAAGCGGTGAATGCTCCACCATTGGAGGTTTTTAAGAAGAGAATGAAATGGTATAGGGTTTCCTGCCTGAGCAGGGGGTTGGACTAGATGACCTCCAAGGTCCCTTCCAACTTTATTATTATTATTATTATTATTATTAGTATTAGTATTAGTATTAGTATTAGTATTAGTATTAGTATTAGTATTAGTATTAGTATTAGTATTATTATGTGCAGAGAAGGATTCAGGTGGAATCTGAAGTTCCCACGTGAAAATCACGTTCAGCTAATTCCCCATTGTTCAAACCCCACCCCAACGCCCCAGTTCGTCAGGCACCAATCCAGAGGCACGAAAGTGTTTTGAGAACTCCGAGAGGAAAAGGTGATAACAAAATCTCTTCTTGGCACTGCGACTGACGGCCCATTCCTCCCTCTCTGTTTCCCACACTAATGTATCAAGGTGAAAGCAACAAATTCTTCAAAGCCCAACTAGCTGTCCCCCTCGCCCTTGGAATGGCAGCGTTTGGACAGGGTCCTGACAGCTGGGTCCTAGCTGCTGCTGAGCCCGTCTCAGCCACTCAGTTCTGGAATTCTGTTCTCCAGGCCGGCCCAGGAGCTATTTCTGGGTAGTACATTCCCTGGCATCAGCAGCTGATGAGAGACACTACTCCGTATCAATTCTTCCCCCTACCTCAGTGATGGCGAACCTTTGAGAGACCGAGTGCCCAAACTGCAACCCAAAACCCACTTATTTATCACCGGGTGCCAGGTGGGCATGGCCCACTGGGTGGGCGTGGCTGTGGTGGTCATGGCAGACTGGGTGGGTGTGGCCAAGGTGGGCATGATCACCTCGATGTTGCTCGTGGGGAGGGACGCCTGTGGGAGCCGGGCAGGGTTGGGGGGAGATCCAGGGGGTCTCGGGCAGGTGGGGGGGTGGGCAGGAGGCTCATCCTGCGGGGTGAGGCGAGGCAAGGCAGGGCAGGGGTGCCATTGTTACAGGGCAAGGGGCCGGGGCAGTTTCTGCCTGACACCATCAGCCCCTGCACACAGAGGCCAGCAAGCACATGGGTGCTGGGAAGCATCCGGCCATGTGGGACCTCGACGAGTTAGCGGGCGGCTGGTTGAAGAGGGACGGTTGCCATCTCCGGGGCATGGCGCGCGTGCCCACAGAGAGGGCTCTGAGTGCCGCCTCTGGCACGTGTGCCATAGGTTCGCCACCACTGCCCTACCTCATCTGCATGTACCTGGGAGCCAGTCTGACTCTGAACACAAGTTTAGCGGCCCTTCAGAAGAGCGATGCTGACTGCCGGTCAATGCACAGACACAGAGAAATATTACCTTATAGTAATGACCTAAGGAAGAGCCTCGTGAAGTATTAGTACCGCTTTATAAAGCCTTAGTAAGGCCACACCTGGAATGCTGCCTCCACTTTTGGTCACCACATTACAAAAAAGATGTTGAGAGTTTGGAAAAAGTGCAGAGAAGAGCAACTAAGATGATCCAAGGCCTGGAGACTAAAACATACGAGGAACGGCTGCGGGACTTGGGTTTGGCCAGTCTAAAGAAAAGAAGAGGGATAGAATCAAGATCACGTGAAGTGTTAATACCACTTTACAATGCCTTGGTAAGGCCACACTTGGAATACTGCATCCAGTTTTGGTCACCACGATGTAAAAAAGATGTTGAGACTCTAGAAAGAGGACAGAGAAGAGCAACAAAGATGATTAGGGGACTGGAGGGTAAAACATATAAGGAACGGCTGCTGGAATTGGGTAGGTCTAGTTTAACGAAGAGAAGGACGAGGGGGGAACATGATAGCAGGGTTCCAATATCTCAGGGGCTGCCCCAAAGAAGAGGGAGTCAAGCTATTCTCCAAAGCCCCTGAAGGCAGGACAAGAAGCAACTGGTGGAAACTAATCAAGGAGAGAAGCAACCTAGAACTAAGGAGAAACTTCCTGACAGTGAGAACTGTTAACCCGTGGAACTACCTGCCTCCAGAAGCGGTGAATGCTCCAACACTGAAAATTTTTAAGAAGAGACTGGACAGCAATTTGTCCGAAATGGTATAGGGTTTCCTGCCTGAGCAGGGGTTTGGACTTGATGACCTCCAAGGTCCCTTCCAACTTTGTTGTTGTTGTTTTTGTTATTTGTTGTTGTTGTTTTTTTATTATTATTGTTGTTTTGTTGTTGTTTTTTTTTATTATTATTATTATTATTATTATTATTATTATTATTATTATTACTACTACTACTACTACTACTACTACTACTACTACTATTATAGCTTGCCACCAGAAGTTGTGGGCACTCCATCACTGGAGTAGTATAGGTTCTCCTGCTTGAGCAGGGGGTTGGACTAGATGACCTTCAAGGTCCCTTCCAGCTCTATTCTGATTGTGATTCTGAAGAATCCCTCCTGGCTCCCCCACCTTCTAGGGACTGTGACTCGTCACTTGGGCAGCCTGGGAAGCAGCCAAACTCTCCATCTGAGTGTCCACCTGTGGTCAGTCCCTCTTCTAGCACACTCTGGGAAGAGAGACTTGAAGTTGGTTTTTCTGCCAGCTGGTAAAGTTGGATCAGGAGGTGAAGAAGCTGCCCACTCCGTTCTTGGTTTCAATGCCAATTTCACGCCCGGCATTTCCTAAAGCTGCACAGATACCATCACTCATCAACTTTATTGCTGCTGCTAAAGCGAGCTGGGCTCCCAGCTCTGAGTCCAGGGTTGGTGGACTTTAACTTGCTGTGAGAAAGGACATGCTCGGTCCCCCCTTTGCTCCATGTGTGAATTAGGAGCAAATGAAAGACGAGAGCCTGGGGGACCTCTGGAGGTGTCATTGTGTGTCTGCCTCTGTGTTTGTTGCCCTGATTGCTCAGGGCAGCTTCATTTATTTTACACCTGGAAATCTAATACAGTTCAGGGCTCTGGGATTCCTAGGAGTGCCTGTGATCCATAGTTTAACATTTAAACTTTTTTTTAAAGTGACCCGACCTCCTTCTCTAGCACAGCCCATGGCATGCTATTCAGGTTGTCCTAGCCCAGGGGTAGGCAACCTCGGCTCTTTTATGACTCATGGACTTCAACTCCCAGAATTCCTGAGCCAGCATGAGGGAAACTTTGGCCCCTTCATGACTTGGGGACTTCAACTCCCAGAATTCCTGACTCAGGAATTCTGGGAGTTGAAGTCCATGAGTCATAAAAGAGCCGAGGTTGCCTACCCCCTAGCTGCACAGGGATCCATCCCTTGAGTAGCCATGGCTGAAGGTGGACAGACCTTCATTGTCCAGCGCAGATCTTCTGGATATAAAACCACTGAGTCATGTATTGGAGCATGGGAAGGGACCAGACCATCATCTAATCCAGGGGCCTCCAGACCTGGCGACTTCAAGCCTTGTGGATTTCAACTTCCAGAATTCCTCAGCCAGCTACAGTATGCCAGGTTTGGCGACCCCTGATCTAGAATAGAATCGAGCTGGAAGGGACCTTGGAGGTCTTCTAGTCCAGCCCCCTGCTCAAGCAGGAGAACCTATACCGTCTCAGACAGGTGATTGTCCAGTCTCTTCTTAAAAACCTGCAGGAGTGGAGCGCCCACGATTTCTGGAGGCCAGCTGTTCCACTGATCTAATCCAACTCCTGCAATTTGCACAAAAAACCAATTAAGTTGTCCTTGAGAGCAGCTACTCCTTAAAAACCTCCCCTCCAGGAGAACCACCTCCATTGACTGTTAAGTAGCATCTACTGGAATCTCTCCTGAAGAAGTGGTGCCAACTGGAGGGGCTACAATTCCGTGCTATCAGCAAACACCTCTGCTTTTAACAGTAGTTGGCATCCGCACCAGGAAATGTTTCCTCTGCCAATTCCTTTGACTCAAAGACTTCTTGAAGGCACAAGAGTCATCCTCTACTCAGAGGCCGGAGTAATTGGAAAAGAACAGAGGAAAAGAGAAGGACCCACAAAGGGACAAACAGTGTCAGCTTGAGGGACAAGCTGATTATTAAATAGGAGCCAGCATGGATTTGTCACAAAAAGTCACTCCTGGCTAGCTTTTTATTCGATAGAATAAAGTTTTAGGTGCTTCATCGCTGGAGGTTTTGAAAAAGAGACAGGACAGGACAGTCACTTGTCTGAATACTGTATAGGGTTTCCTGCTTGAGCAGGGGGTTAGACTAGATCAGGGCTTTTCAATCTTTTCACCCATTGTATCACTTTTAGGATAGGGCAACATCTGAGTACCACCAGTCGCATAGCAAGGTGTCAAAAACTTGATGACCCCCCCCCCCAAAAAAGGAAAAAAGTGATAAAGTACAGGTAGTCCTTGATTTACAACAGTTCGTTTAATGACTGTTCGAAGTTACAATGGCACTGAAAAAAGTGCCCCTCAAGCCACAGCCGAGCAAGACACCTGCCTGCCCACCTGGCGGCGCTCTTCCTCCTGTCTGAGGTTTTCATTGTTGTGAGCATTTCTGTTGAGGATTGGCAGCGGGGTTGGGGTGGTGTGGTGTTTGGTTTTTATTCCCCTCGTCTGCTGGGTGGTTGCAGCAGGTTTTGGTCACTTCACATGACCCTGGGACACTGTGACCATCATAAACAAGAATCAGTTGCCAAGCATCTGAATGTAAATCACAAGACCCTGGAGATGCTGCAACATTCCAGCTGATCGGCGCTTCTTCTGGGCTCAGCAGAAGCTCCAGGATCAGTGCTGCTTTCTAGCTGGAGCCTGGCGCTGATCCTGGCGCTTCCGCTGAGCCCTGATAGCCCTGAAGAAGCGCCGATCAGTTGGAAAGCGGCATTGATCCTGGCGCTTCCGCTGAGCCCTGACAGCCTTACAGCTCCAGCCATCTCTGGCTCAGGCTTGTGTGGTGGTTCAGCTCATTCCCCTCCCCCGCTACCGCTTTTCTAGGATGGTCGCGTACCACCTGCCAGGTGCCAATGTACCACAGGTGGTACCTGTACCACTGGTTGAAAAGCCATGATCTAGTCCAACCCCCTGCTCAGGCAGGAAAGCCTATACCATTTCGGACAAATGGCTGTCCAGTCTCCTCTTAAAAACCTCCAATGTTGGAGCATTCACCGCTTCTGGAGGCAGGTTGTTCCACTGGTTAATTGTTCTAACTGTCAGGAAGTTTCTCCTTCGTTCTAGGTTGCTTCTCTCCTTGCTTAGTTTCTACCCATTGCTTCTTCTATTCTATTCTATTCTATTCTATTCTATTCTATTCTATTCTATTCTATTCTATTCTATTCTATTTTATTCTTTTTTCTATTCTATTCTATTCTATTCTATTCTGTTCTGTTCTGTTCTGTTCTGTTCTGTTCTATTCTATTCTATTCTATTCTATTCTATTCTTTTTTCTATTCTATTCTATTCTGTTCTGTTCTGTTCTGTTCTGTTCTATTCTATTATTGATACCATGTCTTCTAATATTGTAAGAGGTGTCAGAACAGGAGGGCTCCTTCTAAAATCCACTTTCATCTCTACGGTTTTAAGCATGTTCAGCTCCAAATTGTTCTGGCTGCTGCTGCTTCCTCTCTGCCAGAAACCTTATAATCCACCTAGAAGCCTGGTCAGGCGCAGCTATTTCAGTCAGTTTGGAAAGGAGGATTTCAGGAACGATGGTGTTGAGTGCCGAGCTGAAGTCTGCAAAAAGGACCCTTGCACAGGTCTTTGGAGATTCAAGGAGTTGTAAGGTGTCGTGCAGAGCCATATTGACAGGATCGCCTGCCCGATCCGTAGGCAAACTGCAAGGGGTCTCACAGCCGATCTGTGATCCGCATTAACCTTTCAAAGGTTTCCATAACTACAGATGTCAGAGCAACTGGTTTGCAGTCTTTCATTTTCAACCCGATGAGGAAGCCAGAGACCCTTAAAAGCTAGGCTACTATCTGAACAACTGCAGTGGTTTGCTTAACACCTATGGCAAGACAGGTTGCAAAATGTATTATTATTATTATTATTATTATTATTATTATTATTATTATTATTATTATTATTATTATTATCATCATTATTATTATTATTATGGATCATCGCACAGTCAGCCAAATGTTCAGACTGGATTTGGCATTTTGTCTACCTATCGAGTCATTATTATTATTATTATTATTATTATTATTATTATTATTATTATTATTATTATTATTATTATTATTATATATGGTGACGGCAGCAAAATTGCTCTATGCACAAAAGTGGAAGGATGCCTCCAATTCCCACCACGGACGAAGGGTTACCAAAGCTGTTGGAATTAGCAGAGATGGCCAAATTGACTGTGCTGATAAAAGAAAAGAACATTAAGTGCTTTTGTTTCTACTTGGAAACCGCTTCTGGACTTTGTGCTTGAGGTGGGAAAAAATGACATCATGATTTTGGGTTTTACCGATTAGACTGATCTGCTGATACAGAAATGGCTAGTGCATACTACTACAGAAATGTAAACGGTTGAGATTTGATTTTAATGTCTGCTTTTACTGCAACAGAGAGAGTCGGAAGTCAATGCTTTTTGTTTCTTCCCCTCCCTTTCTTCACATCTTTTTTGTTTTCCCTTTTTCTACTGTTGTCCCCTACTATTTGCTTTTGTATGTTCACATTTTATGTTTTTTTTTTTTATAAAAAGTTTTTTATTTATAGTACAGTTAAAAACAAAGATGGACATAACGTGACATTCCAAAATAAATATTCCTAACAATTCGTTCCTCTTGATACATGTAATTAATACATAGTTCTTGATCTCTATATAAACATATTCTTCTATACAATACAGTTATATATACAGTTATATATAATTCTATTTTAACGCTAATTTAAAACCCGACCAGTTCTCCTTGATTCACACCAGTGATAAAATTTGTCCCAGATCTCGAAATAGTCTGATTCTGTCTTATCCTTCATTTCCATTGTGAGCCTATCCATTTCAGCACACGATAAAATTTTATATATAATCTCTTCTTCTGTTGGAATTCCTTTATTCCTCCAGTTTTGAGCATACACCAATCTAGCAGCCGTGAGAATGTGCAACATCAAATAAAACACTCCTTTGTTCTATTTCTGCATGGTTATGCCTAGTAAAAAGAGTTCTGGTTTTAACTCTACCACTAACTTTAATATTTCTTCCAGCCAGTTTTTAATCTTATTCCAAAAGTCACGGGCTCGTGGACACTCCCACCACATGTGATAGTATGTCCCTTTTGCCAATTTACATTTCCAACATTTGGAGGAAACATTTGGACCCATTTTGGCTAATCTTACGGGTGGGAGATGCCACCCATAGAACATTTTGTAGAGGTTTTCTTTGTAAGAGGTGGCCATAGTAAGCTTCCTGTTTCTTACCCATAATTCCTGCCAGATGTGCAGATCAAAATTGAGATCAAAATCCCTGCTCCACGTTAACATAGTCTCTTTTACCTGTTCCTCATACATTGCCTGATCGAACAAATAGTGATATAGTTTTTTAATCATTTTATCCTTCGTGCCTAATAATATTTTGTCCAGCCCAAGATTCCTAGCAGATTTTATTCATTCTGATCAAAATGGCTTTCTATCCAAAAGATACATAAGAAATAATGTCAGGATTGTTTTGGACATATTGGAGTATCACATTTTATGTTATGAATGAATGAAACTAATTAAAAGAAAAAAGGAAAGTTACTGTGTGGTTATTTACCTGGCTCACGTCTGTCCCCAGATATGAAGTATGGCATCATTTTGGCCATTGGACAAATCCGGTCCTTTACTCCGGATTGGAAATCTGGTTCTGCTTACAACGAAAGAGCAGAAAAAGAGGATCACCTGGAGATATCTTTAGAATAGAATAGAATAGAATAGAATAGAATAGAATAGAATAGAATAGAATAGAATAGGAGCTGGAAGGGACCTTGGAGGTCTTCTAGTCCAGCCCCCTGCTCAAGCAGGAGAATCTATACTATCTCAGACAGGTGGCTGTCCAGTCTCTTCTTAAAAATCTCCAGTGATGGAGCGCCCACAATTTCTGGTGGCAAGCCGTTCCATTGGTTAATTGTCCTCACTGTCAGGAAGTTTCTCCTTAATTCCAGGTTGCTTCTCTCTTTGATTAGCTTCCAACCACTGTTTCTTGTCCTTCCCTCTGGTGTTCTGGTGAACAACGTGACCCCCTCTGTCTTGTGGCAGCCCCTCAGATACTGGAACTCTGCTATCATATCTCCCCTATTTCTTCTTTTCTTTAGACTAGCCAAACCCAAGTCCCGTAGCTGTTCTTTGTATGTTTTAGCCTCCAGGCCTTTGATCATCTTAGTTGCTCTTCTCTGAATTTTCTCCAAACTCTCAACATCTTTTTTGTGATATGGTGACCAAAATTGGCTGCAGTGTTCCAGGTGTGGCCTCACTAGGGCTTTATAAAGCGGTACTAATACTTTCCATGATCTTAATCCTATGCCTCTGTTTATACAACCCAGGATTGTATTAGCTTTTTTGGTTGCTGCTGCACACAGCTGGCTCATAGTCAAGTGATCGTCCACTAGGACTCCACAGTCCCTCTCACAGTTACTGCCTCCAAGCCAGGTCTCGCCCAGTCTGTATTTGTGCCTTTGGTTTTTTCCTGCCTAAGTGTAAGACTTTGCATTTCTCCACACTGAAACTCATTTTGTTGGATAGGGTCCATTGTTCAAGCTCGTCAAGATCTTTTTGGATCCTGAGTTTGTCTTGTGTTGAAGTAATCCCATTTCCCCCCCTTGCAGATTTGCTTGGAAGCAGATGGAGTGCCTCCCTCTTGAATGAAGAATTCACCTTGTGTTTAACTAGCAGGGTTGTGCTTTGATCAACAAGAAAGCAGTTTGTGTTGTTGTAACTGTTGCCCCGGAGTCGCCACTTAAAAGGGAAAGGAAACAGAAAAGCAGGCTGCCCAAATAAAAGCAGAGGGTCCAGGGCAGGCTGCAGTCGGAGTCCAGTGGGCACCATGAGGAGAGCTGGAGAGCCAGTGGATCTTTTCCTGCTCTGCCTGATGATCACAATGTGTCGAGGGGCACAGGAGTCCTCCTGCCCAGGTGAGCAGCAGGCAGGCTGGCTCTGAAGAGGAGCAGGAGGAACAGCGTCGCCAGACTTCAGAGATGAGAAGTTTGCTTCAGTTAAAAAAAGCAATTCTTTACTCCAAACGTTTTCCTTCCTTTGCAGAATTTAAGGAGCTGGGCCTGGATGGCAACGAGACAGTACTCATTGTGCGGGGGACTCCAGGCTTGCCAGGACCACAGGGGCCCCGGGGGCCTCCTGGCGCTCCAGGGGCCAAAGGTGGGTCTGTGGACAGAGGGTGAAGCTGGCTCCTGACTCTGACCCCTTCCCAAAGAAATAACCCGTCTGGCCACAAGGCCGAAGGAACCGCCACGAGGGAAGACGGCAAGGAACTGTCACGAGAGGGAAGGGTCTCTCCATCTGTGGAATCTCCCCCTCCCAAAGGTGGCATTTCCTTGCGTTGAGCTCCCTGCTCCGGTTTCAGCCTGCGAAGAACAGGGAGTGGCTGGCAGGGGGCAGCCCACCCAACCCCCCTTTTAACTGGGGGCTGCTCCCCCCCCCAAGAAGAGGGCCTGGCAGCCTCACCGTGCCTTTTCTTAACAGGTGAAAGAGGCTTCCAGGGGATCCCAGGGGAAATTGGAGCCCCTGGGCCAAAAGGTAAGGTGGAACGAGAGGTGTTTCGATTCCAGGGTTGCAGGTGTGTTTGGGCAGCTGGTGGAGAGACAGGGGGGCTTTGGGGAACGGAGCCCAAAGAAGGGACACTAAAACTGGGGGGTGGGATTGCCTGAGCCTGAAGGTCAAGCACTCGCCCCCCAGGGCCACAGACCCTCACCTGTCAGTTCACCTTTGGTGTAGGCAGGGAAAAAGCTCTGGCATCTGTCAAACATCCCACCCTTAGAAACCTCAGATTCAGAGTGAACAGAGTAATAGAGGTGGAAAGGATCTTGTAGGTCATCTAGTCTAACCCCCTGCCTTTTAAGATTCAGCTTAATGTCAACCGTCCCACTCAGCCATCTAGCACAGGGTCCCCAATCCCTGGGCCACAGCCCACTAGTGGACCTTTGGCCGTGTGGAACCGTGCCGTGGAAGTGGTGGGCAAATGTGCGTGCGGATCCCCACTTATGCACATGGTGGGCGCACGTGCCTGCCACGCGCAAATGAAGCTGCGCAAATGCATGTGCTCTCCCGCTGCTCACGCAGAACCATCCCCTCCCCCCCCATCGGTCCACAAAGGTTGGGGACCTCTGGTCTAGGAAAGAAAGACTCCTGGCTATTTGTTTTTGCCCACAGTATACTATTTGTTGTTGTTAGCTGCGCAGTCGTGTCCGACCCATCGCGACCCCATGGACAACGTTCCTCCAGGCCTTCCTGTCCTCTACCATCTTCTGGAGTCCATTGAAGCTCACGCCTGCTGCTTCAGGGACTCCATCCAGCCACCTCCTTCTCCGTTGTCCCCTTCTTCTCTTGCCCTCCATCTTTCCCAGCATCAGGCTCTTCTCCAGTGAGTCCTTCCTTCTCATTAGGTGGCCAAAGTACCTGAGTTTCAACTTCAGGATCTGGCCTTCTCAAGAGCAGTCAGGGTTGATCTCCTCTAGAACTGACCAGTTGGATCGCCTTGCAGTCCAGGGGACTCGCAGGAGTCTTCTCCAGCACCAGAGTTCAAAGGCCTCCATTCTTTGGCGCTCAGCCTTTCTTAGGGTCCAGCTTTCACAGCCATACATTGCAACTGGGAAACAGTATACTATGCTCAATCTTAAATGGTTACAGAAGTTGTGAAGCTGAATCTGAGGTTTTTCCTGTGCAAATAACGCAAAGGAAAGTTTCCTCTCCCGCCCATCATCCCTCCAGTCATCTGCAAATGTCCAATCAGGGGCTTGTATATTATTTAGGAAACAGGTGTTCAGTTCCCAGCTCTGCCTATCGTTAATGAGCTTGGCTGGCTGGAGCTTCTAGCATGGCTCGGCTTCCATCCTCCCCCCCTTACCTTCCAATCCCTCCCCCCCCCCCCCCCCCCCCCCCCCCCCCCCCCCCCCCCCCCCCCCCCGCATTGCTAATGGCAGGCTGTCATCTCATGAAGCTTGGATAGGTGAGATGCAGCCATGACAGCATCTCTGGGGCTGCCTGGGGTGAGGACCAGGTTGACTGCAGGAGGTCTCAAAAGAATTTCTCCCCTTTAATTCAGGAGAAAAAGGGGACACAGGAGAACCTGGAGAGAGAGGTAAGAGTTGGGACGTGCTGCTCCGGGACCCTGGTTCTTAGTGTGGGTGTCATCACACTACCAGCCACAAATAGTGTCTGTCACAAATCATGTCAATCACGCCATCTGGTTTTGCTCCACTGTGCCAGAAACGTTCTCCAAAAGGATGGGACCCCCTATGAAAATGGCCTAGGAGGCATTGGGGGGCTGGGGAGAAGCTTGGTGCCCATAGCAGATGGTGGTACTTATGAGCTTCTCCCCACAGGGGGGTCCAGCTGCTTGGCACCCCCTTTTGAGCCAGAGTGATGCTGGGGGACCCCCCTAAAGAGGAGGAATTTCTCTTTTCATTCCAGGCCCCAAAGGCAACCCAGGAGAAATTGGTAAGGACTGCGGCCCCTCCGAGGGGAACAGCGGGAGGAGATGCCATGGATCAGGGCCTCAGCCAGCCTCTCCTCTGGAGCAAAAGGGCTCCCCCCAGCTGAATTGTGCAACTCAGCCCCCCCCCTCCAAGGAGCTCAGCAGGGCATGAAGTTAGGCTGAAAGGGACCCCTGACAGGTAGGCTGGCTGGGGCACATCAGGCCTAGCTGAGCCTCTGTCCCCCCAAATTCAGGTCAGCATGATGGGATCCCCTCCCTGCCACATGGGGGGTAGGGGGTGGGCCAGAAATGGGCTTTTCTTCACTTCCTTCTTTTCTGCAGATGAGAAGAGGCTGCAGGCACTTCAGTGCAAGCGAGGTGAGTGTGTGTATGGGGGTCTTACTACCCATTCTTTTCCTAGCCCCTCTCCCCCAATTCCCTAGAGAGCCGGTGCTGTAGCCAGGCAGTTCCAGCATCTGCAGGATCCACTTCTGACCCCCGGCAGCTTTTGGGAAACACAGAAAACCAGGTTTCATCTGTACATGAAAAAGTGCTGCTCCAAAAACATTTCTGGAGGAGGGGGGGGGATCCAGCCCACCCCCCCCATGTTAAGGAAAGCCCCCATCCCCAACTTCCAACACCACACTGCAACCGTTTGGTCTGTTCAACAGGCCGGATGCCTGTTGCCAACCAGCTGCAGCCAGAGAGCAGGACCCCCCAGGACCAAGAGAGGCGAGGGGCGTCTTGGCAGAGACCCTGGCATAGACAGCCCCAACCTCTCCTGCCCTCTTTTTTCTGCCCAGGTGCTCAAAATTGCAAAGAGCTCTTGAAAAAGGGGGTGGTCCTGAGCGGCTGGTACACCATCTGCCCCCAAGGCTGCCAGCCCCTGGAGGTGCTGTGCGACATGGACACCGATGGAGGCGGATGGATTGTGAGTCTGGCAGAGGGATAGAATCGAGATCATGTGAAGTATTAATACCACTTTACAATGCCTTGGTAAGGCCACACTTGGTCACTGCATCCAGTTTTGGTCACCACAATGTAAAAAAGATGCTGAGACTCTAGAAAGAGTGCAGAGAAGAGCAACAAAGATGATCAGGGGACTGGAGGCTAAAACATATAAGGAACGGTTGCTGGAATTGGGTCTGTCTAGTTTAACGAAGAGAAGGACGAGGGGGGAACATGATAGCAGTGTCCAATATCTCAGGGGCTGCCCCAAAGAAGAGGGAGTCAAGCTATTCTCCAAAGCCCCTGAAGGCAGGACAAGAAGCAACGGATGGAAGCTGACCAAGGAGAGAAGGAACTTAGAATTAAGGAGAAACTTCCTGACAGTTAGAACAATTGACCAGTGGAACCACCTGCCTCCAGAAGCGGTGAATGCTCCAACACTGGAAGTTTTTAAGAAGAGACTGGACAGCCATTTGTCTGAAATGGTGTAGGGTTCCTGCCTGAGCAGGGGGTTGGACTAGATGACCTCCAAGGTCCCTTCCAACTTTATTATTATTATTATTATTATTATTATTATTATTATTATTATTATTATTATTATTANTACTACTACTACTACTACTACTACTACTACTACTACTATTATAACAGAGGGTGGCTCTGCCCAGGCGTGGCCCAGGCATGTGGTGCTTCTGACCACCGTCCCTTTGAGGGAGGCCTGCCCTGGGGAAGGGGCTTATGCCCCCCGGCAGACACACCCAGGGTTGTAACTTTGCTGCTTGCCAGGAATGGGATGAAACAGAAACGGAGTCTTTCCTGAGACCACTTCTGGGTGGGTAAGGCCAGCTCTGAGACCCCTAAAAATTTGGAAGGGAGGGGTCTGGGGAGAGAAAGCCTTTGATTCCGGGACCTGCCCAGAGGGAAGGTTAAGAATAGAATAGAATAATAGACTAGCACAATAACTTTATTGTCACTTTAAAGGTGCATGAATCAGCATACATTAAAATGAGATTTCGTTGCATACAGCTCTCAAAGGGTAACCACCTCCAATACACACTGCATAAACATGACAATAAATAAATGATGTATGTATCCACATACACAGACATAGGTGGCCCAGAGAAACAACACAGTCCAGTTCGGATGCATACATGTACCGTACATGGTGAGAAAAACGGATCTTGAGAGTTTACCAGACGGATGGCATCGGGCAGAGGTCCCCAATCGTTCCTGTTTGGCAGTCTGGAGGGAAAAGGAGGAGCGGGAAAATTTGCGCATGCAAACACATGCACAAATGGGGCTGCTTGCACCCGTGCGCAGCTACCCACCTCGCGGCGGCACTAGCACAAGTGGGGGAGTGCACAAACATTTGCGCACACTCGCCAGCCATTTCCACGGCCTGGTGGCCACTGGGCCACGGCCCAGTACCGGGCTGCGGCCCATAGGTTGGGGAACCCTGGCATAGGGAACAAAGTTGTTACAGAATCGGGTTTTCCTGCTATAAATACTTCGAAACCTCCTCACAGATGGGAGCAACAGGAACAGATGATGAAGTGGATGTGTGGGGATCTCTAACAATGCTCAGAGCTCTAACCACATATAAGCGCTTGTAAGCACCGTCCTGAATAACGGGAAGCGAGCTTCCTATAATCTTCTCATCTGTCCTTACCAAGGGTCCCGATTCTCGCCCGCAGGTCTTCCAAAGACGGTCGGACGGCTCCGTGGACTTTTTCCGGGACTGGGCTGCCTACAAGAAGGGATTTGGAAGCCAGCTGACCGAATTCTGGCTGGGGAACGACCACCTGCACCGCTTGACCTCGCTGGGTGAGGGGCTTCCCCTGGCAGCCCTGAACCCTCCTGCTGCCAGGGGAGACGGGCGGAGGACCCTCGCTGGGAAGAGCCATGAATGGATCCTCAGCCCCCTCTGTGGATGGAGGAGGCGCCAGAGAAACCTGGCGATGGGGCTGTGAGTCTTGGTTACCGAGCAGTGCGCAAAATGACCCACGTGGCTGTTCTCTTCATCCTAGGAAATAACGAATTGCGTATTGACTTAACTGATTTCGACAATGAGCAGTCCTTCGCCAAATATGCGTCCTTCCAGGTGGCGGCAGAATCCGACTGGTATCGGCTAACTCTGGGCGCCTTCACGGGGGGCCCTGCAGGTGAGTCCCTGACAAAGTCCAGGGGGCATCAGCGTCCTTCTCCATGGGCCTCTTCGAATTGGGCAGTGCCAGTCAGGCGAGTGAACTGGAGATATCCTGAGCTGGCCTTCCAGGCACCCACCCCCCTCTCTGCCTGCCAGGTAACTCGCTTTCCTACCACAACAACATGACCTTCTCCACCCGAGATAAGCGGCAGGACCCCCAAAAGTTCAACTGCGCCGAGAAGTACAAAGGGGCCTGGTGGTATAAAGACTGCCACGTCTCCAACCTCAACGGGCGATACTGGCTGGGCGAACACAAATCTCGTGGGGATGGCATCAACTGGCAAAGGGGGAGAGGCCACTACTACTCCTACAAGCGTTCAGAAATGAAAATCAGGCCCGTGGCTTAGGCGGCTCCTTCAGCCGACGGGGCTTTCCTTCCGAGGGGTACCAAAGGACATCTAGTCCACCCCCTCTGCTTTTGATTTGCTACCCTCCATGGCATCGGACCTGGTTATCTCCGAGACCGCCTTCTGCCTCAGATTACCTCTCATCGGCTGATACACTCCCACAGAGAGGGTCTCCTCAGGGTGCCGTCAGCCAGACAGTGCCGGCTGGCGACCCCCAGGGGGAGGGCCTTCTCGGTGGGAGCCCCCACCCTATGGAATGAACTACCCCCAGAGATCCGGGTGATTCCGGATCTCCCCTCCTTCCGCCGCGCCCTCAAGACATGGCTATTTAAGTTAGCAGGCCTGGCCTAAGGGTTATCTTAATTTTGGTTTTAAAATAATTTTAATAAGAAAAGGCCAATAATTAATATTCTATTTTAATTACATTTTTAAATTAGCATTTTTGTATTACGTACTGTTTTAAATGGCTGTAAGCCGCCCTGAGTCCGTTTGGAGAAGGGCGGGGTAGAAATTTAATAAAATCAAAATCAAATCAAATCCTTGAGACAGAGCTTGTATTTTGTTTTCAAAATTTACATGATTAAATGGTCTTTTTTTTTTTTTTTTAAGAAATTTTATTTTTTACCATCATAAAAAACAATCACAAGTAAACACAAGAACCAATCAAAACCCCCCCACCCACCCCCCGGACTTCCCAAACCTAATCCCAGGATAATATTCATATAAAAGTAAACAAATACTAATATCTCTAACTCCACAAAGTATCTTAATCTACAAAAAAAGATAGAAAAAGTAAACAAACTTAAAAAAATCTAGAAACCTAAATTATATTCTACCACTCTGTGTTTCTTTTGAATATAAACAGTCCATCTTCTCCATATTGATAAAAATTGCTCATTCGAATGGTGATTAAATAGTCTTGAAGCAGCTACTCCGTGGTGCCTTTGCAGGATTGGGTGTGTGTGTGTGGGGGGGCTTTTTCCATTTGCTCCCCTTCAGCTCCACTGGAGTGAATATTAAAGGATTAAATAAAAATACGATCTTCAACCCAGCCGAAGGTCTCCCATTAGTCTTTATTCCTAGAATAATTTATGCTTGCACTTGCATTTTACTGTAATCTCCATTTTTATTGTTTTAGATATATTTGTGAGGGTGTTTAATGTTGAAAGGCGCCCAGAGTCATTTCCATGCAAGATGCATGGCGAACAAATTTAATAAATAAATAAATAAATAAATAAATAAATAAATAAATAAATAAATAAATAAATAAATAAATACCCCCCCCCCCCCAAAGCACAGAACGAAAAGGAGAAGCAAATCCACGTGGTAAGGATTCCACATTCTCTGGGACTTGAAAAAGGTTTATTGGCAAATGCGAAAAGGGGAATTTTGATCTCCAGTAGGGACCACAACGCTCGCTCGGAGGCCGAAATTGGGTGATGCTCCAGCAGCCGTCTCTCCCTTACCCAACTACAGATCCCATCACAAGGGGGGTGGGAACTCTGATCCACAGATCCTCTGAGCAGAAGAGTGTGCTCCAGGGAGGGGAGGGGGCTTTCCCCAGAACAGCAAAGCCTACTCATTTTAGGGTTACTCTAAATATATACAGGTACCAAGCATAACCACATACAGACATACTTCTAAATCAGGGGTCCCCAACCCCCGGTCTGTGGACCAGCATCAGGCCACGGCATGCCAGCAACCGGTCCGCACAAACAAGCAAAGCCCCGACCGCGGGATGCAGGCAGCACACAAAACCACGCCCCCTCTGGTCCGCGGAAAAACCTCTCTCCACGGAACCGGTCCCTGGTGCGCAAAGGTTTGGGGACCTCTGTCCTAAACTACAATAGTATCAGCGATTCAAAACGGGGAACTATGACTCTAATTTCCCCTTTTGGCAGCTGTAACCCCGACACTGACAGACGGCCACTTGGGTGAGGAAGGAACACGATTTCAGTGACAACTTTTCCTTCCGGGGCTCCCGAAGATGTGGCTTCCTTATCCAGCGACAGGAAGTCCTCGACTTACCATCATTTGTTTAGTGACTGTTCGAAGTTACAGTGGTGTTTCACACGATCGTTGTAGTATCCCATGGTCATGTGATCAAAATTCGGACACTCGGCAGCCGGCGTGTATTTGCGACAGCTGCAGTCCCACCATGCGATCACCCTTTGGGATCTGCTAAGCAAAGTCATTGGGGAAGCCAGAGGCACTCAACAACTGGGTGACCAACAACCGCAGCCATTCATTTAACAACTGTGGCAACAACTGGAAGTTTTTAAGAAGAGACTGGACAGCCATTTGTCCGAAATGGTGTAGGGTTTCCTGCCTGAGCAGGGAGCTGGATTCGATGACCTCCAAGGTCCCTTCCAACTTTATTATTATTATTATTATTATTATTATTATTATTATTATTATTATTATTATTATTATTATTATTATCATTATCATCATCATCATCATCATCATCATCATCATCATCATCATCATCATCATCATCATCATCTGGGGCAAAGCTCACTTAGCAACTGTCTTGCTTAGCAACAGAAATCGGGCTCAATTGTAGTTGTAACTTGAGGACTGCCTCTCTTGTTGCTAGCCTTAGTGGTGCAGTGGTGAGAATGCAGTATTGCAGGCTGACTCTGCCCACTGCCGGCAGTTCGATCCTGACTGGCTCCAGGTCGACTCAGCCTTCCGTCCTTCCAAGATCGGTAAAATGAGGACCCGGATTGTTAGGGGGCAATACATGACTTTGTAAACTGCTTGCAGAGAGCTGTAAACACTGTGAAATTGCTATCTAACATCCTAATATATAACAGCCAATCAAGAACCCTGGTGGCGCAGCGGTTAGAATGCAGTATTGCAGGCTAATTCTGCCCACAGTCAGAAGCTCGATCCTGACCAGCTCAAGGTTGACTCAGCCTTCCATCCTTCCGAGGTCGGTAAAATGAGAACCCAGATTGTTGGGGAGGGGCAGTATATGAATTTGTAAACCGCTTGCAGAGGGCTGTCAAGCCCCGTGAAGCGGTATATAAGCCTAAGTGCTAGTGCTATTATGGGGCTCCCAGCCCCTCCCCCAAAGGGGATGGCACAACACGGCAGAAGAAACCCATCAGGTCAAAATTCAACAGTCTATCTGCATTTTCAAAGACAAAAGCCACTCTTTTGAAGACAGCAAAGTCCACATTTTGGACAGAGAGGACCGCTGGTTTGAAAGAGGGGTCAAAGTGGCCAACTAGGTCAGAACTGATCAGTCCTCTCTCAACAGAGGGGGAGGGATCCGACATCATCTATCTGCAGTCTACAACACAAATCCTTTCAGCAGTTCCAAGAAGACTCCACACCTGTTTGCATTATCCAGGTGACCCTGAGGACACAGATAAACCTCCAGATGGCCTCAAGGACTCTCTAAAAGAAGGCAAACGACCAGCTGTCTGCAAGGAGTAGAAATCCTGCCATTCCTCACCATCCATAATTCTGTATTTATTTGCTTTTCCCCTGTATTTATTTATTTTTGTCCTATTTGCGTGGTGTATATCGGAGGTGGCAACCCTTTGAGAGCTGCACACCATGGAATTTTATTTTAACACATACCGATAAGTGTCCATTCAAAGTGACAACAAAGTTATTGCACTATATTTATTCTCTTCTGTTCTCTCCCGTCAGACCCGAAGAAGCTCCTTGGAGGAGGAGCGAAACGTCTTCAAAGGGAAACAAGAAAGTCCAGGGGCTTTTTTTTTTTTTTTTTTTTTTGAAAAAGCACCTTTGGGATTCCAGAGGGGAGCCAGCCAGGGCAGGGGTAGGCAACCTTGGCCCTTTTATGACTCGTGGACTTCAACTCCCAGAATTCCTGAGCCAGCCATGCTGAGGGGAAAAGGAGAGGTTTCCAAGCTGAGCCATGCTGGCTGAGGAATTCTGGGAGCTGAAGTCCACGAGTCATAAAGAGGCCACAGTTCCCCCATGCTGACTGAGGAATTCTGGGAGTTGAAGTCCACAAGTCATGAGGGGGCCTAGTTCCCCCATGCTGGCTGAGGAATTCTGGGAGTTGAAGTCCACGAGTCATAAAGAGGCTACAGTTCTCCCATGCTGACTGAGGAATTCTGGAAGTTGAAGTCCCCGAGTCATGAAGGGGCCATAGTTCCCCCATGCTGGCTGAGGAATTCTGGGAGTTGAAGTCCATGAGTCATAAAGAGGCCACAGTTCCCCCATGCTGACTGAGGAATTCTGGGAGTTGAAGTCCACAAGTCATGAGGGGGCCTAGTTCCCCCATGGTGGCTGAGGAATTCTGGGAGTTGAAGTCCACGAGTCATAAAGAGGCTACAGTTCTCCCATGCTGACTGAGGAATTCTGGGAGTTGAAGTCCCCGAGTCATAAAGAGGCCACAGTTCCCCCATGCTGGCTTAGGAATTCTGGGAGTTGAAGTCCCCGAGTCATAAAGAGGCCACAGTTCCCCCATGCTGGCTTAGGAATTCTGGGAGTTGAAGTCCACAGTCATGAAGGGGCCTAGTTCCCCCAAGGTGGCTCAGGAATTCTGGGAGTTGAAGTCCACGAGTCATAAAAAAGCCAAGGTTGCCCACCCCTGAGCCAGGGGGTCGATCGGAGCAGCGCAGCGGTCCCCCCACCCCGGGCGGGCTCCGAGACAGTTCCGGGGAGGGCGGGGCGCGGGGCGGGACCGAGCCGGGGGAGGCGGCCGCCCCTTAAGAGCGAGAGCGCGGCGGGGCGGCTCCAGGCGCTGCCCGACTCTCCGCCGGGCTCCGGAGCTCTCGGGCCGCGCGTGGCGCAGGTGCGCGGTCCGGCTTGTCTCCTCGCGGCGCTCTGACGGCTCGGCCGGCCGGCCGGGAGGATGGGGACGGCCGCCCTGGCGCTGCTGCTGGCGCTGCTGCTGCTGACGGCGGCGGCGGTGCTGCTGAGCCCGCGGCTCCGGTTCCGGGCCAAGATCAGCAGCTACTGCGCGCTCTGCGTGGTGGTTTCGGCCCTCACCAGCCTGGTCTGCCTGCTCTGGAACGGCGGGCGCACCGTCCGCAACATGACGTGAGTCCCCCTGGCCCGCCTGGGCTGCCCGCGGCCAAGGGCAGCCTCGCCCGTCCGCCGGCTGCCGATCGCCCTTGAGCCGCCCCGCCTCGCCCGCTCGCCCGCCCGGGCCCCGCGGGGCTGGCTCCGGCCTCTGCCGGGAGCCCCAAACCCTGGCCGGGCTCGCTCTCCAGAAGGGCGGCGCTTCTCCACGCCTCCCCGCCTGCCTGCCTGGCTGCCTTCTGGAAGGGCTCTTACTAAGAGTAATAGTAAAAGTTGGAAGGGACCTTGGAGGTCATCTAGTCCGACCCCCTGCTCAGGCTTGGGATCGCCTGGTGGTCTCCCGTCCCGCGACTCTTCCCTGGGCCCCCAGCGCTTCGCTGCTGAAAAAAAGCAGAGAGAGAGAGAGGTGCGCAGCCCCTCGGTGGAAGCGCTTGAAAGAAGCCCCTTGGGGGGGGGGGAGCCGGTTTGGAGAGGCTCTTTCGCCTCGCCCAGAGTTCTGCTTAAGCCCCCCCCCACTTTCCCTCCCCGGCTGCAGAAAGGGGAGACCCCCGGGCCCTTGGAGCAGGTCTTGCCCCCCCTCCCCTTCCCCAGGGTCTCCTCTCCTGTCTTGGGTGGGTGGGTGGGTGGGTGTTGCCCTGCCCTGGCATCTCTCCCTCAATGCCCACCCCCCCAATTGCCCCTATGCAGCCCCCCCCCGGCTTGCCCAGCCTTTTCTGGCTGCTAATTATACCTGATGCGTAGTCAATGGCAGGTGGTGTTTGTGGCGCTTCCGAAGATCCCGAGGCCCACCCCCGGGAGGCCACCAGTCCCAGGGACCGAAAAAGGGGGGAGGAGAAGCAGAACAGAGTACGCACCTGGGGCTCCTCCTGGTCAACGAAGCAGGAAGTTAAACCTGGCTGCTTCTCCAAGCTCTGAAGCCTGGGCTCAGGCCATAAGGGCAGGTTGAGGCCTCGGGGTGGGGGGTGGGGGGAGGAATGGGGGTGCCAGAGCAGGCAGACCCCAATGCAGACTGCAAGGCGGGACCTGAACTTGGTAACTTTCAGAATCAGAATCAGAATCAGAATAGAGCTGAGAGGGACCTTGGAGGTCTTCTAGTCCAGCCCCCTACTCAAGCAGGAGACCCTATACAATTTGAGATAAGTGACTGGTCCAGTCTCCTCTTAAAAACCTCCAATGTTGGAGCACTTACAACTTCTGAAGGCCAGCTGTTCCACTGGCTAATTGTCCTCACTGTTAGGAAGTTTCTCCTTAATTCCAGGTTGCTTCTCTCCTTGATCGGTTTCCATCCGTTGTTTCTTGTCCCTCCATCTGGTGCTTTGGAAAATAAGTTGACCCCCTTCTCTTTGTGTTGTTGTTGTTAATTGCGAAGTCGTGTCCGACCCATCGCGACCCCATGGACAACATTCCTCCAGGCCTTCCTGTCCTCTACCATCTTCTGGAGTCCCTTTAAGCTCAGGCCTCCTGCTTCATTGACTCCATCCAGCCACCTCCTTCTCTGTCATCCCCTTCTTCTCTTGCCCTCCATCTTTCCCACCATCAGGCTCTTCTCCAGTGAGTCCTTCCTTCTCATTAGGTGGCCAAAGTATTTGAGTTTCCACTTCAGGATCTGGCCTTCTAAAGAGCAGTCGGGGTTGATCTCCTCTAGGACTGACTGGTTTGATCACCTTGCAGTCCAGGGGACTCTCTTTGTGACAGCCCCTCAAATACTGGAAGACTGCTATCATGTTCCCCCTGGTCCTTCTTTTCTCTAGACTGGCCGTACTCAATTCCTGCAACCATTCTTCATATGTTTTAGTCTCTAGGCCTTTAATCACCTTAGTTGCCCTTCTTTGCACTTTTTCCAAAGTCTCAACATCTTTTTTTGTAATGTGGTGACCAAAACGAGATGGCATATTCCAGATGCGGTACTAATACTTCATGTGATTTTGATTCTATGCCTCTGTTTATATAACAACGCTTTAGAAAGTGTGTGGCCTTCAATCCTCACAGTTCCCAGCGTGAACTCCAGACTGTTTAAAAGTTGTCAAGGCTGAGAAACAATGTTGTTGTATCTAAATGAAAGGCTTTCAACGATTCCTAACCATTTGAAACAATACTTCCTCTGCAGCTAATTGTGAAACATTGTAGAAACAGCTTTCTAGCTAGCAGCCTGCAACCATCTTCCCCAGCCAGGAGCCTTTGAGAGATGTTGCACTGTAAGCTCCATGGTTCCCAGCCAACATGGCTCCTGGGCATTCTGTGAGTTGTAGCTGCCAAGTTGGAGAAGGCAGAAGTAGCGGAACCGTCTTCAAAAGTCTATAAAGTGGATCACGCCCTTTTAGTGATTGCCACTGAGGTGCTGTGGTGAAAAGGATGAATTGGTTTGGGGGAAACCCTGGTTCAAACCCCCCTTGTGCCGCCGCCCCTCAAAATTTTCTGAACAGCCAGGCACTGTCTCTGATTCTTGGCTTGAGCTCATTGGTAAAAGGTGGGCCACAAATCTGAGGACAAATCGGAACTAAATAAGGTAATAATAATTAAAGGATTATTCTGAATTGGGGAGGATAGCCAATTCTCTGTTCAGGGGCTCTGCCTTGAGACCCCGCTGTGCCTCGTAGCCCCAAATGAAAAATATATGATTTCAAACCAACAAACAGAGCTTAATGTGTAGCTTTCCTATCCAAACACAGGGAGAAATGTTTACAGGAGCTCACCCCAAGCTCCATCCCGACTGTAAACCCTAACCCTTGCCTCTTCCAAAGCCGATCTGGGTTCTCAGTGTCTCAACTTAAGAGGAAACAGGCCTGGATTCCTTCTGGTGAGGATTAGGAATTAGGAATCCAACCTGCTGTGTTTTGCCATGGAAGTTGCACAGCATTTTCCCAGGTTCTGAGTAAATCCCTTTTATTTTTTTTGCTTCTGGAAACCTGTGACGCCTTTTCCGGTTGAGGTGTTGTGATTGGCTTAATTGTGGGCACTTAATTGTGGAAAAGTGGGTAATGGTTTTAATTAAACTGGAGCCTTGGGAATGTCTAGCAAGGAGTTGGATGGAAGAATTTTCTAGTATAGGGATAAGTTCTAAAGCTAAGGAAAAACTTCTGAATCATGAGATCTGTCCGTGAGCTGTAGTAAGGTTCTCCACCTCTGGAGGTTTTGAGCAAAAGTTGGATGGCCACCCCCTGGGGACGATTTTCCTGCATATTGGAGAAGCTTGAACTAGATCATTGTGAACGAAAGACATATCTGCCTTGGCCGCCATGTTACAGATAGTCCTCATTTAGCGGCCACAATTGGGTTTGGCAGCTCTGTAGTTAAATGATGCAGATTGCTAACCTTGTAACTGTAACAGTGCTACCCTTTCCCCCACCCCCTTGCCCTTCGGAATGCTCCTACCCAATCCTGGGATAATTAGCAAGAGGGTAATTAAAGTAATTTTGTATTTACATTCGTTGGAGAGGGAAAGATTACAGGAGAGTATGCCTGCAGCCTTGAGTGTGCTCTGCAAACAAGCTAGTACGTTCCTTCCGATGGGCTTGGTTACTCTCTTGCAATCCCTTCCTCTCCAACGTCTCTGGCAATGGGGAAAAAGAAAAACAAGTCAGGCAGAGGACAACAGGTTCTGAATGTAACATTAATCATGTGACCCAGAGACATTGCAAAGGTCATAAACGGCAGGCATTGCTTAAAGATTATTTTTTTCCAGCGCTGTTGTAACTTCAAATGATTGCTGAATGAGGCCATTGGTAAGGGATATATCTCCCTGCACCAAACATCCCAAATATTTGTGCCTTTTGTTTTTGTCAAGCTCAAGGCCATGGCTAACCAGGGGACTGGAGGCTAAAACATATGAGGAATGGTTGCTGGAATTGGGT
>NW_015388374.1:68156-126137 GCF_001527695.2 Protobothrops mucrosquamatus
TTATTATTATTATTATTATTATTATTATTATTATTATTATTATTATTATTATTATTATTATTAAAAAAAACCTGACTCTGAAAAAGTAGATGGACCAAGATGGAAAGTCCAGAGATTGAACCAAACTTTTACACTTATTTAGGCCAGGGAAAGCAACAAAGTGTTTGCCACAAGGAGTCTTCCAGTGAAATTCGTTAGTTGGATAAAGGGCTACCAGACTCCTCCCAATTTTTAGCTCCTGTAAGGTCTCTTGTTTTCTGGGCATAGCGACATTGTTTGCAGCCCAAAGACTTGGAAGGTGTTGCATTAGGCAGTAACCAGGAGAAACGTCCTGTATGGCTTCTATGTGCCAGCCTAAACCTCCCCCCCCTTCCTGTCTACTTGGTGGTTGAGTATATTAAATCCTTGGTAGATATGCAGTTCCTGGAATGCCTTTCAATCAAGGCAACAAGTAGAGACAGGAAATCTGGGTCGCTCCCTTTTTCCCTTCTTTAAACATTACAAAAGCTAGACGTTGGCTGACTGTCTTTGCGTTGGGCATTTTGGCTTCTTCTGCGTCCCGGGAGCCAATAAGAGCAGCTGAAAAGGACCTTCTTTTGAGGAGGAACTTCCTGTTTCATCTTGAACCCTCTTCTGCGGGGTTCCTGGGGGCAGGTTTAACCTATCGGCCTCTATTGACTGACTTTCCCAGAATCCCTTGGGGTGATGACGATGTTATCCATTTAGTGGTGTCCAACTCTTGGCAATTCTATGGGCCAGGTCTCTCCACATCCATGTGGGGGTGGATGTGATTTTAAAAAAAAACCTGGTCCTTTTCTGTCATGTTTATTTAAGAGGGAAAATGGATGTTTTAAGCTTAGGAATAGAATAGAATAGAAAATAGAATAGAAGAATAGAATAGAATAGAATAGAATAGAATAGAATAGAATAGAATAGAATAGAATAGAATAGAATTAAGGAATAGAATAGAATAGAAATAAGGAATAGAATAGAATAGAAAAGAAATATAGAATAGAATAGAATAGAATAGAATAGAATAGAATAGAATTAAGGAATAGAATAGAATTAAGGAATAGAATAGAATAGAACTGGAAGGGACCTTAGTCCAGCCCCCTGCTCAAGCAGGAGAACCTATCTCATTTCAGACAAATGGCTGTCCAGTTTCTTCTTAACTTCCAGTGTTGGAGCATTCACAGCTTCTGGAGGCAGGTTGTTCCACTGGTTAATTGTTCTAACTGTCAGGAAGTTTCTCCTTAGTTCTAGGTTGCTTTTCTCCTTGATGAGTTTCCATCCGTTGCTTCTTGTCCTGCTCTCAAGTGCTTTTGAGAATAGCTTGACTCCCTCTTCTTTGGGGCAGCCCCTGAGATATTGGAAGACTGCTATCATGTCCCCCCTCGCCCTTCTCTTCATTAAACTTGTTGTTAGTTGCGAAGTCGTGTCCGATCCATTACGACCCCATGGACAACGTTCCTCATTAAACTAGACCGTTCTTTATATGTTTTAGCCTCCAGTCCCCTTTGGAGATTTATTTCTCCTTTTCAGCTCCTGAATTCCCAAAGGTCCCTGTCCTTTGAGGGAAGGGGTTGCCTTTCAACACATCTTGCTGATTGTGATGTGAATGAGCCAAACCCGAAATGTGTGTCCTCCCCTCCGGTAAACAGGGTTTTGAATATGGAGCTGCATAAGCTCAGCAGATTGGCTTTGAAAACTTGCTGGAAGACGACCAAGGAGGCAAGGACTGCAAACAGCAAGTTGCCCAATCCAGGTTGGAAAGTTTATTCTGTGTCAGAAGAAGGTGCGTGTCCACAGGGAGGGGAAACCGAGAAGGGTGGAATTGTTGAAATAAAGCAATGCCTCCTACAGGTATCTTTTAAAAATGCTGTTTTAAAAACCGTGTCTCTGGAAAGCCCCCCCCCCCTCCAATAGGCTGGAGGTTTAACGCGGTTTGTTGGGCTTGGGCTTTAATGTGGCTGGGATTTGTAAAGGCCAGGTTTATGGCTTGCTGCCATGTGCGAATGTAAATGTTGCGGGAAGCTCAGAATTACATCAGAATGTAATTCTTGAACTCGGGGCCAGAAAAAAAGGTCCCTGGACTCCGCTTCTCACTTTCCCCCCCCCAAGGATATAGACAGCCTTGGAAGAGCTGACTAGAAAGCGTGAAATCTTTTAGGGCAGGGGTGTCAAACTCAATTTCATTGAGGGCCGCATCAGCATTGTGGTTGCCCTCAGGGTGTGGCCTACTGGGTGGGCATGGATGGAGTGGGTGTGGCCTATTGGGTGGGCGTGGCCAGCTCTACATCGTTCACGTCAAGGGTGCCTGTGGGGGCCTGGCCAGGAGTGGGACAGATCTGAGGGTCTCTGGCAGAAGGGGGTGGGACCGGGGCAAGCGCCAAGGCATGGTCCACTGGAGGAACCTCACTGTTCCTCTCAGGCCATGTGGGGAGGGGCTTATGGAGCTAAGGCTGAATGCGTTTCAGCATAGATGGCCACCACAAAATTGTACATTGGCTCCCGGCCGGCCTGGGCCAGGGCCAAGGCAGCGGGGGCCATTCCCTCACTATTTCCAGGATGGCTTCGCGGGCCGCATGAAACCACTTCACGGGCCGCATCCGGCCCCCGGGCCTTGTGTTTGACATGTCTGTTTTAGCCGATTCTGGAGAGTGTCTACAGCAGTGTTTCTCAACCTTGACAATTTTAAGGCATGTGGACTTCAACTCCCAGAATTCCACAGCCAGCATTGCTGGCTGTGGAATTCTGGGAGTTGAAGTCCACATGCCTTGAAATTGTCAAGGTTGAGAAACACTGGTCTACAGCCTCGCAGACAAGACTGAGGTGGACAGTTCCCTTCCACACCCTTTGCAGAATCCGAGTCAAAGTCCGCTGGTGCCCTCCAGATGTGTGTGGGCATGTGCCGAAAGGGGAATGGTGTGAGTTGCGATTCCCAGGACTCCTTGAGAACATCAGGTTGGCAAAGACAGCCCCAGAGCAGTTTACACACCTGACTGAAAAGATCACCTGATGGCTCAAGGCAGGTGAGAATCCTAATTCAACCTCTGCAGCTCTCCCAAGTGGCTGTTCAGACTTGGCCTGCGTCAGGCTGGGGCAGTTCATGCTAGGGTTGTGGGGATGGCTTGGTCTCCTGGCCTTTTTAGAATAGAATAGAGCTGGAAGGGACCTTGGAGGTCTTCTAGACCAGCCCTCTGCTCGAGCAGGAGAACCTATACCGTCTCAGACAGGTGAATGTCTAGTCTCTTCTTAAAAATCTCCAGTGATGGAGCGCCCACGATTTCTGGAGGCAAGCTGTTCCACTGGTTGATTGTCCTCGCTGTCAGGAAGTTTCTCCTTAATTCCAGGTTGCTTCTCTCCTTGATCAGTTTCCAACTGTTGTTTCTCGTCCTTCCCTCTGGTGCTCTGATGAACAACCTGCCCCCCTCTGCCTTGGGGCAGCCCCTCAGATACTGGAATGTCTCCCCTATTTCTTCTTTTCTTTAGACTAGCCCCATGATGGCGAACCTATGGCTAGCCCCATAGGTGGGACGCAGAGCCCTCTCTGTGGGCACACGCACCGTCGCCCCAGTCCTAGGCCTTCAGCTGGGTTTTATAAAACCTTTTTGCTTTAGGCCTCCGCCGCCGTGTGCAAAAAAAAAGAGGTTCAATCAATCAGTCAATTTCAACTTCTCGCGGGGAAAAAAACGATCTCGCAAAGTTGGAATTGATTGATTGAACTTTTTAGTCCCGCCCAGTCTGCCTTTACCACTGCAGCCATGGCCACCCAATGGGCCACGGCCACCCACCTGGCACCCGACGATACATAAGTGGGTTTTGGGTTGCAGTTTGGGCACTTGGTCTCTAAAAGGATCGCCACCACTGGACTAGCCAAACGTGAGTCCCGCAGCCGTTCTTTGTATGTTTTAGTCTCCAGGCTTTTGATCATCTTTGATCATCATTTTCAACAGAGTTTGTGCCTCGTCCTGTCTGTGCTGAATCCCTCCAGGAAGCAGCCCAGGTTAGAACGTGTTGCTCTGAAGCGGTTCTGCAGCGGAGAGTGGCAGGAGGCATCCTCAAGGCTTGTGGCGTGTCCTGTCCATCCCACACAGAATCCAGAGGGGCATCGCTGACAGATGATGGCGCAGGTCCCATTAGTAGTCTTGTGTGTGTACTCGCTAGCCCCGGGTCTTGGTGTAGGTGTGAAATAAAGGCATTGGAGTTTGTTGCAGAGCCTGGTTCCCACGCTAAACGTATTGTTCCTTGTGAGGCTCTGGATTGTTGGCTTGCAGGTGTGGACTTTCCCGGGCAGTGTCTGAAGTAGTGCAGTGTGATTGTCCAGTGTAGGCTGCAGCTTATGAATAACACTTGGCTTAAGCGATGAGCTGCCAGTGTTTTTTTTTTTGTTGTTTTCTTTTTTTATTGAAAATTTTATAAAATTTTACAATATAAATCCCCCCCTCCCCCAAACCCAACCCTCCATCCCTCCCCCCCTCACTTCCCAGAGCCAATCACAGGATTAACAATAAAATAATCATAATCTAACTAACATTAATCAACTATTAATCTAACAAATCTATAACTTCCTTTAACTCTCTTTTAAACCAAATATACAATTATTAAATACCATAATATTAACATAATTTTAAATATTAAAAATAAAACTAAATAACATTATAACTTTTAAACACAAATAATACTCAGAAATTCATTCAAAAACCAAATGATATTTTTTTGTTCCATATTTAAACTCAATATAATCAATCCATCTTCTCCAAGCCAATATATATCTTTCTTGTGAATAATCCTTCACATAAGCAGAAATTTTGGCCATTTCTGCTAAATTTGAGACTTTAAATACCCAATCTTCTATAGTAGGTAAACATTTCGTTTTCCAAAATTGAGCAATTAATAATCTTGCAGCGGTTATAAGATTCAACATCAACTCCATTTCTTTTGCATCCAAATCTTCCAAAATACCCAACAAAAACATCTGTGGTTTAAACTTTATTTTTTTCTTAAAAATATTTTGAATGTTCCACCAGTGTTTTTATTTCATAATTTATTTGTTGAAAGCATTGATATAGCCGCCCATTTTACTAATCAACTCTGAGCGGCTCCCAATCAAAAGTCAAAAGCCTATTAAAACCATAGAGCGAATCGCATTAGAACATTAAAAACAACATTAAAAACAACAAAGGCCTGGCGCCAAGTCAAATATCTCATGTACAAGTACTAGCAAGATCTCTGGAAGATGAGGAGAGTGGAGGCCCATCACACTTTGGGGTGCAGAGTGGACAGCTTGCAACCAGAACTGAGGCAGAGAGCCTCCTTGGGAAAAACACGCTTCCTATCTCCCAGGAGAGGGCAATATTTAGGGGAAGGGACTGCCTGACCTGGTAGAAAAAGGGTAGGGGGTCCTTAGGGAAAGGAGGTCCCACAGATAATCTGGGTCTAAAGGTGTAACCAGGACCCTTGAATTGCACTTGGGAAGAACCTGGAAACCAATGCAGCTTGCACAACAAAACTTTTACATGTGTAAACCTAGGGCAGTGGTAGCGAACCTATGGCACGCATGCCAGAGGCGGCACTCAGAGCCCTCTCTGTGGGCATGTGCACCATGCAACAGAGATGGCAACCGTCCCTCTTCAACCAGCCACCCGCTAATTCGCCGAGGTCCCACGTGGCTGGATGCATCCCAGCACCCATGTGCTCACTGGCCTCTGTGTGCGGGGGCCGATGGTATCAGGCAGCAGCCGCCCCAACCCTGCCTCACCTTGCCCTGTGACAATGGCACCCCCGCCCTGCCTCGCCTTGCCTCGCCTCTCCCCACAGGATAAGCCTCCTGCCCACCGCCCCAGAGACCCCCTGGATCTCCCCCAACCCTGCCCGCTGCCCGGCCCCCACAGGCGTCCCTCCCCATGAGCAACATCAAGGTGGCCACACCCACCTTGGCCACACCCACCCAATCTGCCATGACCACCACAGCCACGCCCACCCAGTGGGCCACGCCCACCTGGCACCTGGTGAGAGGGTGAAGATCTTGTGGGACTTTCGAATACAGACAGATCGCCATTTGGAACACAATACGCCGGATATCACAGTTGTAGAGAACCAAAGCGTACAGTTGATTGATATCGCTGTACCAGGAGATGCCAGAGTCGAAGAAAAAGAACTGGAAAAAATGATGAAATATCGCGACCTGGCCATCGAAACTGCACGATTATGGATGAAACGTGTAACAGTGGTGCCCATTGTCATCGGGGCACTGGGAACTATGTCCCAAAACTTTGTAAAATACATCAAGAAACTGCAGCTTCCTGCAATAACTCCAGCAATGTTACAAAAAACTGCACTACTCGGAACATCTTATATTTTAAGGAGGTACCTGGTTGACACCTAGGATGCTGGTAGCAACCCGTGTCAATCATCAGCGCCAGCCAATTTGAATGTTCAGTTGACTGAGGTTCATGTTTAATGAATAAAAGATGATGATGATGATGATGATGATGATAGGGACCTTGGAGATCATCTAGTCCAGGGGTAGGCAACCTTGGCTCTTTTAGGACTCATGGACTTCAACTCCCAGCATAGCTCAGGAATTCTGGGAGTTGAAGTCCACCAGTCATAAAAGAGCCAAGGTTGCCTACCCCTGGTCTAGTCCAACCCTCTGCTCAGGCAATTGATTCATATTTATGACAGCTGCAGTGTCCTGGGGGCACGTGATCCCGTTTTGCGACATTCTGACAAGCAAAATCAATGGGGAAGCCAGGTTCACTCACTTAGCAACATAAATTTTGGGCTCAGTTGTAGTCGTAAATCAAGGACTACTGTACTGGAAGACAGCTATCATGTCACCGCTGAGCCTTCTCTTTGTCTGGGTGAACATAGTTCCATTGTACGATTCGGCCTTCAGACTCTTCATCATCTTTGTTGCTCTTCTCTGCACTCTTTCTAGGTCCCAGCATCTTTTTTGAATCCCGGGGACCAGAACTGGACTCAGTATTCCAAACGTGGCCTCACTAGTGCAGTATAAAGAAGGACCCTCACGTCGCGCGATCTTGATTCTGTCCCTCTGTTAATGTAGCCTAGGACTGTATCGGCTTTTTTGGCAGCTGCACCACATTAATATTAGATTATTAGATTAGATAATCTTTATTGTCATTTTTTTTCCTGTGGGCACAACAGCACACATTAAAAATGAAATTTAGTTGCTTGCCCTCAGTGTACAGATACATAACACACATTTAAAAGATACTGTGTACAACATATGTATAGACCTACACTCTTACATAGAAGTAACATATAATTATTAATCACTGTCCATCTTGAATACATAACGGAAAGAGGAAGCTTTAGAGTTCACAAGGTTCATATTGTATGGAACAAAACTGACTGAATCTGATGTTCTGCTTCGGACACCACGAAGCCCCCTCCTCCCAGAAGGTAACAAGGAAAACAGTTGTGGAGAGGACGTGGGGCGTCCCAGACAATCTTACGGACCCTGCTCAAGCAACGCTTACGTGCCGTGTCCTGGATAGAAGGGAGGGAACTGCCAATAATCTATTCTGCCATCTTCACCACTCCCTGCACCGCCTTCCTGTCTGAAGCAGTGATGCTTCCAAACCAGACTGTGATGCTGTACGACAGGCTGCTCTCCATNGTCCCCCTGTAGAAAGTGGTCAGGACAGGGGAAGGGAGATGTGCTTTTCTCATGTGACCACAGAAAATGCAGGTGCTGCTGTGCCTGCTTCACCAGGGTCTCACTGCTGAGCGACCAAGCCAGCTGGCTCATACGTAGGTGGTGGTCTACTAGGACTCCTAGATCCCTCCCAAGGCACTACTGTTGAACCAGGTGCCACCTAGTTTATACCTGTGCATTTGGTTTTCCTGCCTAAATGCAGGACTTTAGGATGGAAACTAACCAAGGAGAGAAGCAACCTAGAACTAAGGAGAAATTTCCTGACAGTGAGAACAATTAACCAATGGAACAGCTTACCTCCAGAAATTGTAAAGTGCTCCATCACTGGAGCCTTTTATGAAGAGATTGGACAGCCATTTGTTTGAAATGGTGTAGAGCAGACATGTCAAACTCGCAACTTCACGTGACGTCATGCGACGTATTGGAGCTTTTTCCCCATTGCCGGCAATGGGGTGGGCGTGGTTTCATTGTGACACGTCCGGCCCACGGGCCGGCAGTTTGATACCCCTGGTGTAGAGTCTCCTGCTTGAGCAGGGGGCTGGACTAGAAGACCTCCAAGGTCCCTTCCAACTCTTCTGTTCTGTTCTGTTCTGTCCTTACCACTAGATTGGTAGAAGGTGCCTACGATGTCTCCATGCAGATGCCAACTTGGGAAATTATTTCATCAGTCGCATAGCTTGTTCATAGTTATATTGTGTGGGATCTGGAGATAAGAGTTGGCAGACCTTTGAGGGTTGCGTCTAAGCTTCCTTGTCATAATCCGCTTTATTAATGAAAGCTGCCCCTCCTACCTTTGATGTTGTTGTTCTTGAGGCTTTGAACGGTGTTTTGTTCTCCTCTGCTGAGACTGGAAGTTACAAATGCACACACCCCACAATCCTGATGGACTGGTTTTCTTCTTTTCCTTGGCTGTAAAACTCCAGAAGCCTTTTGTGGGGAAAGAGCGATTGTCATAGAACAGTGGTTCTCAACCTTTTTAATGCCGCGACCCCAACCGGTCGTAAGTCGAGGACTATCCAACCGGTCGTAAGTCGAGGACTTTCCCTGCCCGGGAGCGCCGCGCATGCGTGGTTCCGCCCCCTGCGCCGGCCGAGGCATAGCTGGCAAGCGGCAGAGACGGAGCAGGCCGACCACCAGCTGGCCCAGCCCAAGGGAGGTAAGGCACCCGCCGGAAAAGGGGAAAAAAGGCGGACAAAAAAATGGCGGACAGCCTTGCTTGGCGACCCCCGTGAAATGGTCGATCGACCCCAAATGGGGTCCCGACCCACAGGTTGAGAACCACTGTCATAGAAGGAAGACATCTCACTTAGTCGTGTTGTGTTGTGGTAGCCTGACAGCGCTGAGCCTTTAGTGTGAATGCAATGCTTCATCATTGCTTGGTTAAAAAAAAAAATAGCCATGTAATTGCTCTGGAATTAGGGAGTGGATGGGACAGGCACAGCAGTGACATCCCTCTTTTATTATTTTAATTCAGTTTCTAATTTAGTTTTTTCTAAACTAGTTTTTAATGCAAAGTCTTCTGGCTTTGCTCTTTTGTAAAAGGGCTCAGTAAGCTTTATCCCCCCAAAATCTCCAGGCAGTTGTTGATATTGTCTAACACAGTGGTTCTCAACCTGTGGGTCAGGACCCCATTTGGGGTCGATCGACCATTTCACGGGGGTCGCCAAGCAAGGCTGTCCGCCATTTTTTTTGTCCGCCATTTTTTTGTCCGCCATTTTTTCCCCTTTTCCGGCGGGTGCCTTACCTCCCTTGGGCTGGGCCAGCTGGTGGTCAGCCTGCTCCGTCTCTGCCGCTTGCCAGCTACGCCTCGGCCGGCGCAGGGGGCGGAACCACACATGCACGGCTCTCCCGGGCAGGGAAAGTCCTCGACTTACGACCAGTTGGGAAGTCCTCGACTTACGGCCGGTTTAGTCCTCGACTTACGACCGGTTTAGTCCTCAACTTACGACCGGTTTAGTCCTCAACTTACGACCGGTTGGGGTCGCGGCATTAAAAAGGTTGAGAACCACTGCTTTAAAGTGCTCCATGGCAATGGACCTTGTTTCTCGGCCTCAGCACCTTTAAGATGGCTGGACTTCAACTCCCAGAATACCCTTGCTAGCACGCTGGGAGTTGAAGTCCATTCATCTTAAGTTGTCAAGGTTGAGAAACGCTAGTCTAGCATTTAAAAATCTGAAATTCTTTTTTGGCATTGGTGGGTATCTGCTTTTGCGAGGGGGGGGGCTTGAAGATGCCCCAGATGGGAGAAAATTGGGACCTAGGTGCAGTCACCTGGGGTCTGGCTAGGTGCAAACTGCTTCCCAAAGACTGGCAGGGTCCAAATGCAGATTAAGCCTTTGCCTCGGCTGTTCCGGGCTGGGTGAACTTGGCCATTCTGACTTGGCAGAATGTTTTGGGGTTTTTTTGACCACAGAAATGATAAAAACTAATGCAAACTAAAAATAAATAAATAAAAGAAGGGAAAAATAGAAGGTGCAGAAATTTCTTCAGAGCTGTAAATCCAATGTAGGAAAATCCAGGTCACTCTGTAAATTCCTTTTAATTCCCTTTAATTATTAAGACATCACCTGGCTTATTTTGTAAGTGCAGCACCTGTTTCCATATCATGTAGCTTTTCATTTTTAAATCCACTGTCAGATGAGTCTCAATCTGGTCCTGTAAAACTTGTTCCTCTTCCATAATATCTTTTAAACACAGTTCTCTAGAACAGACGGTGTTAAAATTAACTTCTGCATCCATTGCTCAAAAATAATCTTCAACATTGCAAAATAGTTTGCTTAATTCTGCTATGACCTGTCCGTCTTGGCTGGCCCTGCACGGCATAGCTCACAGCTTCATTGAGTTACTCAAGCCCCTTCGCCACGACAAGGCAGTAATCCACGAAGGAGAATTCTGTATTAGTAAATCAAATTAAGTGTTCTTCTCCTTTAATTGTCAACTTTAGTTCCTTCGGGTTCCCTCTGGGTCCAAGCTTCATAGTTTAATCCTATCGGGGTTTTGTTTTTTAAAGAGAATTCAAAACAGAAGCATTTCCCAGTGGGAAATATATTTAATCAATATACTGCATCCAGTTTTGGTCACCATGATGTAAAAAAGATGTTGAGACTCTAGAAAGAGTACAGAGAAGAGCAACAAAGATGATTAGGGGACTGGAGGCTAAAACATATAAGGAACGGTTGCTGGAATTGGGTATGTCTAGTTTAACGAAGAGAAGGACGAGGGGGGACATGATAGCAGTGTTCCAATATCTCAGGGGCTGCCCCAAAGAAGAGGGAGTCAAGCTATTCTCCAAGGCGCCTGAAGGCAGGACAAGAAGCAACGGATGGAAACTAACCAAGGAGAGAAGCAATCTAGAACTAAGGAGAAACTTCCTGACAGTTAGAACAATTAACCAGGGGAACCACCTGCCTCCAGAAGCGGTGAATGCTCCAAAGCTGGAAGTTTTTAAGAAGAGACTGGACAGCCATTTGTCCGAAATGGTATAGGGTTTCCTGCCTGAGCAGGGGGTTGGACTAGATGACCTCCAAGGTCCCTTCCAACTTTATTATTGTTATTATTATTATATTCAAACCCACCCATTTCCCTCCCTTGGAAGACGCTGACCCTGTTTTGAGTAAAAAAAAAATGGCCATTGCGTTGTCTCCCAGAACTCTGAACCAGTTGGAGAGCATTGTTTGTGGTCTCCTCACAAGGAGCAGCTGTCTGGAGCACTTGTGGGTGATCTCAGCTCCTCTCTTTGTCTGGAGAGGAATTGCAAAGAGCCGGTTTCCTTGCCAGCTCTTCTTTCCACTGTGGCCATCGACTTTTGTGGAACCATCTACAGTTCCGTTTCTCTCCTGAAGTCAGGTGAACCGGGAAACTGAGAACAAAATGTCCTCGAAACAAACATCTTAGTGCAATGCAAAGTCCCTCAAGCAGACTGCGTCCCTCTGCGGAGGGTTCTACAAAATGGCTTCTCCTCCAAAGTGAGGCCTTGGTGCTGTAAGGCCCCACTTCAACCCACATCTTAAGAAAGCAGAACTCTTGGAAACAATCTCTTCCAACAGGAACTTTTATTAAGAGTAGTTGATAGCAGGCATAATAGACAGGATCTCAGGGATTCCCTTACAGATTGATGTTTTAAAGTGTCCCTAAGCAACCCCACCCCGCAGTTCTTCCGGGCAATTCAGACCGGCAGATTTCTAGGTGTTAAATCCAGGAAAGATAACATCAATCCGGCTCCATTCTACACGATCATTCAACAGCTCCTCGCACCTTATTTTGATGGCAGAGAAATAAACCAGATCCCGGAAGGCTGTATCTTTTCACGCCCCCCTTTTCCTAGCTGGCCAGTAAGGAGGAGAAGTTCAGAGGGGCATAGGATAAGAGACAAATGGTTACATGGTCATGGTTAGCAGACCCGAAGGCGAATAAACAAAAGGTTACTTTGTAGTGAATAGAGGAAGCGAACGTAATAAAACCCGCATGCATATCCCCCCTCCCCCTTGGGAGTATGGCAGGATCCAGGGAAGGGTGAGAATTGGTTTTAGATCAGAGAAGATAGAAAGGAAATATAACTGGATTCTGACAGGTGCATTGGGGCTCTTGAGCTAAAGAGATTTGCAAAGCTGACCTTTCCATCCTTATTTTCTGTTCCGCACGCTCTGAAAAGGCACCGCCATTCACCTCATTCTGCCCTTGAACTCTGACTGGTTACTCATTGCTCTTGTCTGCCCCCCCTCCAAGGAGCTCCATACGTTGGAAGTGGACTCTGCCCTCGTTGCGTGAAGATGGGGCAGCTGCAGAGAGCCAATCAGGCTCAGCTTCTCCGGGTGGTGTGCCATCTGCTCCTCCCAGGGCAGGGGAGGCAGCGTGCTTTCCATCTTCATCTCCAACGTGGCTCTGTTTTGCACCCAACCAGATCTCGCAGCCTTTTTTTCCCAGCTGCCTTCATCCCAGGAGGGGCCTGAAAGGCTGCAGCCGGCAGCAAAGCAAGCTGGGACTTGTAGTCTAGCAACGATTCCCCTTTCAATTTAACAAAGGTTCAAAGTTACAGCCGTGCTGAGAAAAGGACCTACAGTCCGTTCTTAACACTTATTGACTGTCGCATCTTCCCCACAGTCGGGCGAACTGCAATTTGGACACTGGGCAACAGACTTCACATTTATGACAGGTTGCAGCACCTTGTGGTCACATGATCAGATTTTGTGACGTTTTTGGGGGGGGGCAACGTCCGGCAGAAAACACCGATTGGGCAAGGCGGATTTGCTAACAACCCTGTGATTTGCTTAACGACTCCCGTGACATTGGTCCTAACATTGAATCTGACTTGACTTGCAACCATAAAGGCTGACGGGGGCGATTCCAGTCCAAATTGTAATAACAAGTCAAGGATTAATTCGCAGCTCTTGATGGTTTTTTTTTTTTAGCAATGCCAGAGAATGTTGGGACTACAGTTTCCAGCCCATGTGGGCAGTGGCTGGGAATTCTAGGTGTGGTAGTTTCTCTAGGAAGTTTGGAGTGGAAGTGGCAGACTGAAGGGAAACAGGATTTCTGTAAAGGCTCAGAGCCTTCTGTCAACCTTAACCAAGATACATTTTCCCTTGCCAATTCTAGCCACCCTAGTCTGGTCTTAATTCTCACGCAAGGAGAACCATCAGAGATCTACAGGTGTGACCATTGGTTAGCATCGCTAACTTGGGGCTTGGAAAGGGTCACCCGCCTCCATCTGCTTCTTCACTCGGCCCAGGAGAGGCAAAAGTTGGCAGCCCTTTGTCCAGGATGACCATCTTTGGGGTGATGATGGTCTAGAGATGACCTCCAGCATCCTGTTCTTTCCTTAGTCCTGGGCTGTGGAGAAGAACATAGAATAATAGCATTGGAAGGGACCTTGGAGGTCTTTTAGTGCCAGCCCTGCCCACGGCAGGAGATTCTGTACCATTTCAGACAAATCGCTGTCTAATCTCTTCTTAAAATCCTGTTGTGGAGCACCCACAACTTCTAGAGGCAAGCCATTCCACTAACTAATTGTTTTGACTGTCAGGAAAGTTCTCCTTAGTTCTAGGTTGCTTCTCTCCTTGCTTAGTTTCCATCCGTTGCTTCTTCTCCTTCCTTCAGGTGCTTTGGAGAACAGCTTGACTCCCTCTTCTTTGGGGCAGCCCCTCAGATATTGGAAGGCTGCTATCATGTCCCCCCCTTGTCCTTCTTTTCATTAAACTAGACATACCCAATTCCAGCAACCGTTCTTCGTATGTTTTAGGCTCCAGCTTCTGGGAGGATCTCTTCCCCCCGGAGAGAGAGAGAGAGAAAGCAAAGGGATGCAGGATGAGGTCAGGGCAGGGTGAGCGTCACTCCAAGGGCGGCTGAGGGCCTGTGCCCAGCCATGGTCTTGGTTGAAATACTTGAGTCATCTTCCTGGATATTCTACTTTCTTGCCTCATCCAGAAGACCATTGATGGAGGTGAAGGCAAGGGTGGAAAGGAGACAAACTTGTTTTTCCAGCTAGGAGGCTGAAAGCAGGAAAATTTCTGCAGTTCCTAGCCCTCTTAATACCTCATCGAAAGAGGTGCACCTTTATAAGAAGCCAGAATTTCGGGTTTAATGAGCGAAGAACACACCTGTTGCACGCAGGCCAGTGGGAAGAGAGTTGGGGAAAATATGGCTTTTGTTGAGGAACAGCTTCAGGCCATCTACGATGCATATTTTCACCCCCGTGGAGGTTCCAGGTGTCTCATCCTTCCCTTTTGCCTGTTTTTTTTTTAGGATAATCAAAAACGTGGTCCGCAGCTTCAAGTACCTCTATGGTCTGAGGTTTGAAGTGAAGGGTCTGGAGAACTTCGAGATCGAAGGTCCCTGTGTCATCGTTTCGAACCACCAAAGCATCCTGGATATGATGGGTAGGGGTTTTTGGGCTCCTGGGGGGGGGTCTCACAGTGGGAGGGCTGCCCTTGGGGGTTCAGGGCTCCACCTGGTCACCGAAGGAGGAGGTGCGCCTGGTCTTGGCTTGTACGGCCACTGAAAAGGTGTCAGGCACGAAGAAGTGTACATGTTAATTTCCAATTTAGAGTTATCCATCTCGCACCTATAGGCAAGAATCTACGCAACTAACCATCAGCACTGAAATTGGTGCCAGATAAGGGTCAATGGAATTCACCATGGGAGGTAGAGTTGGATTGCTTGCGGCAGTGAAAGCACTCCAGACTGATTCCTCACTTGACTCCACCCCAGGTTCTTTTCCTGCGGGAGAAGACGACCACGAGGGGCATTCCAATTCTGTGGCCTTGGCTTGAGATTTAAGGGAAGGGCAGGGAAGTCACGGAAGACAGGATCTTCACACACAGACACACCCAGTCTTCTTAACTGAGATAGCTATGTTCACATCACATGTGTAGCCAGGTTTGCTAAAAACCTAAGTGGTATATTTACACAATATACCAAACTTGGTTAGATTAAACCTGGCTGGCTGGCTGCCTCTCTTTCGTTCATTGACTCATTATGCAACTCATATATGTTTGGAATAATGATATTTATACTTGGTTGCACACAAGTCAGCCAGATACTCAGACTGGATTTGGCATCGTTATTATTTACAAAAACAATCGAAGAAAAACAGACGCAGGCCTGTTACTAACATCATCATGTTTGCCGTAAAATTGCCAAATAACAGGGATTTACATCTACATATTAAAATCCCTTATATCAGGTTGAAGATCTAATTTTTGAAGTGAATCATTATTAAAATTAAGTCGTTGTGGTTAATAACTATGATCACTATGACTCAGGTTATAAATTAGGAGCTGGGATAAAAGATAATTTCTGCCTAATGTTAAAAAAAAGGGTACAGTATTATAATCATATGCTAGAAAGAAACTTTGGATATGGTAGGATGTGGATTATAATCCAGAAATAGTTTCCAATGAATTCCAGGCTGGTGTTTCAAATAGGAAAGTACGTTTGCCGTGGAAAAAGTTTGCCATTTTTCTATGAAAGAGACAGGAAATTCCCATGAGAAACAAAGAATCCTTGCCAGTTCTGTACCCTATGTAGACAATTTATTAATGTTTAATTAATAATAATAGTTTGTTAAATTTAGACTTGTCAGATGCATGGAATCAGGAACTAAGGCAGTTCAAATGACTGAAGGTTTATTGCAGAATTATTTATAAATGATAGATGATTTATAGTTCAATATATATATTGAATCACTTGTGAGATGGATAGATAGATAGAAGATAGATAGATAGATAGATAGATAGATAGATAGATGATAGATAGATTAGATAGATTAGATAGATAGATAGACACATAGACAGACAGACAGACAGACAGACAGACAGATAGATAGATAGATAGATAGATAGATAGATGATAGATAGATGATAGATAAATGATAGATAAATAGATGATAGATAAATGATAGATAAATGATAGATAAATGATAGATAAATAGATGATAGATAGATAGATGATAGATATAGATAGATAGATAGATGATAGATAGATGATAGATAGATAGATAGATAGATGATAGATAGATAGGTAGGTAGGTAGATAGGTAGATAGATGATAGATAAATGATAGATAAATAGATCATAGATAGATAGATAGATAGATAGATAGATAGATAGATAGATAGATAGATGATAGATAAATGATAGATAAATAGATCATAGATAGATAGATAGATAGATAGATAGATAGATAGATAGATAGATAGATAGATAGATATAGATGATAGATAGATGATAGATGATAGATAGGTAGGTAGGTAGGTAGGTAGATAGGTAGAAAGGTAGATAAGTAGGTAGATAGAGACAGACAGACAGACAGACAGACTGAGATAGGCTGAAAGTGTGTTGGGCTTCTTCATGACCCAGCTGTAGACTATGACCCACATAAATGGGTAGACTAGGTGTGTGATATAAATGGGTGGGAATCTCCTTCCTCTCATTATAACATTTTATTGTATCATAAAATAAAATACAAAATAAAATACATAAAATAAAATACAAACTACAAAAACAAAAAAACAGGTAGTAGGACCCAGTGGGGGAAAAAGAAGTGAGGGGGAGGAGGGGAGAAATAAAAAAGAACACTGACTCCCAACTTCCTCCGTTGCAGTAGAATAAAGCATTCACATCGAAACTCCAGTTTTTACTTTTCCCAAAGTAGCATAAACTAGCCATTTTCATAACAACAGATCAATCTAATCAGTAAATCCCAAGATCAAAGTTTCATTTTTTCCCCCCACCTCAAGCACAACATCCAGCAGTGGTCTCCAGGTGGAAACAAAAGTACTTAAATTCTTTTCTTTAATCGAAACAGTCAATTTCGCCATCTCTGCCAACTCCATCAACTTCGGTAGCCATTCGTCCATCGTAGGAATCGAAACGTCCTTGTACAATTCTGCCAGTGGCATATATAAATCGTATAGAAAATCTCCTTCCTGATTCGGTGGGGGCTTTTCCTGGTTGGTCTTGCCTGCTGTCCCACCCCTGCCCGACCTTGAAGACCGCCTCCCAGCCCCCAGCTGTGAAAGGCAATTGAGAGACTCTAATGTCCTCAGAGACCATGAAACCTTGACTTGAGGTTTCAAAGCTGCAAAATAAGGGTTGCAACTCGGTGGTTTCCATTTTTTGCCTGCCCAACGATCCTGCGAGGCAGGCTAGGACTAGCTCGGGGTTCCCCAGCCTCAGATTACCTCTCATNGAGATCCGGGTGATTCCGGATCTCCCCTCCTTCCGCCGCGCCCTCAAGACATGGCTATTTAAGCTAGCAGGACTGGCCTAAGGGTTATCTTAATTTGGTTTGAAAATAATTTTAATAAGAAAAGGCCAAAAATTAATATTCTATTTTAATTATATTTTAAATTCAGTATTTTTGTATTATGTACCTGTTTTAAATGGCTGTAAACCGCCCTGAGTCCGCTGGGAGAAGGGCGGGGTAGAAATTTAATAAATAAAATAAATAAATAAATAAATAAACAGGACGGTTCCTCGGAGCCTCTGCCGGTCACGGTGGGCGAAGACAGGAATAAGAGGGGCGCTTGGTGGATCTCCAGAACCTCGGAGGCAGCATGTTTCACGTGTGTCCCTCCTGCGCTCTCCTTCGCAGGGCTGATGGAAATCCTTCCGGAGCGCTGTGTCCAGATTGCCAAGAGGGAGGTGTTGTTCATGGGGCCCGTGGGGCTGGTCACTTACCTCGGCGGGGTCATCTACATCAACCGGAAGAGAACCGGCACGGCCAAATCCGTGATGTCCGAAGTCAGCCAGGCCATGACCAGCGACAACGTAAGTGTGTGTGTGTGGGGGGGTGGGTGGGCTGAGAGGGCAGCTGCAACCCCTGGTCTGGTCCCTTTGGGATGAGAGCTCGGCCACTGAGCTTGCCTGCTGGATGAGGCAAAACGGGGCTGGGGGTCAGTTATTGTGAGAGCTGAGCTTTGGTTTGTACAGATAATAATAATAATAATAATAATAATAATAATAATAATAATAATAACAACAACAACAACAACAACAACAACAACAACAACAATAATAATAATAATAATAATAAAAAAAACTTGGAAGGGACCTTGGAGGTCATCTAGTCCAACCCCCTGATCAGGCAGGAAACCCTATACCAGTGGTGGCGAACCAATGGCACAAGTGCCAGAGGCGGCACTCAGAGCCCTCTCTGTGGGCACGCGCGCCGTTGCCCCAGTCCTAGGCCTTCAGCTGGGTTTTCTAAAACCTTTTCGCTTTAGGCCTCCGCCACCATGTGCAAAAAAAAAAAAAAGGTTCAATCAATCAGTCAATTTCAACTTCTCGCGGGGGAAAAAAAAGATGTTGCAAAGTTGGAATTGATTGATTGAACTTTTTAGTCCCACCGCAGCCACGCCCACCCAATGGGCCACACCCACCCGGCACCCGACGATGCATAAGTGGGTTTTGGGTTGCAGTTTGGGCACTCGGTCTCTAAAAGGTTCGCCATCACTGCCCTATACCATTTCAGACAAATGGCTGTCCAGTCTCTTCTTAAAAACCTCCAGTGTTGGAGCATTCACCGCTTCTGGAGGCAATGAGTTCCACTGGTTAATTGTTCTTACTGTCAGGAAGTTTCTCCTTAGTTCTAGGTTGCTTCTCTCCTTGGTTAGTTTCCATCTGTTGCTTCTTGTTGCTTTATTTGCTGGACAAATATATTCAACTGATCAATCAGAATAGAGCTGGAAGGGACCTGGAGATCTTCTGGTCCAACTGCCCCCCCACCACTCAAGCAGGAGATCCTTGACCATCTCAGACAAGTGACTGTCCAGTCTCTTCTTAAAAGCTTCCAATAATGAAGTGCTCACAACTTCTGGAGGCCAGCTGTCCCACTGGTTAATTGTCCTCCCTGTTAGGAAGTTTCTCCTTAATGCCAGGTTGCTTCTCTCTTTGATCCAACCATTGTTTCTTGTCTTCCCTTCTGGTGCTTTGGAGAATAATTTGACCCCCCCTCTTCTTTGTGGCAGCCCCTCAGATACTGGAATACTGCTATCATGTCATCCCTATTACTTCTTTTCTCTAGACTGGCCGAACCCAGGTCCTGCTAATATAGCTTAATATCTTAAAATAACTTTGAATATATTTTTTCCTCTAGACTAGCCATGCCTGGTTCCTGCTAATATAGCTTAATATCTTAAGATAATTTTGAATAAGATAATTCAAAAGGCCACACTTGGAATACTGCATCCAGTTTTGGTCACCACGATGTAAAAAAGATGTTGAGACTCTGGAAAGAGTACAGAGAAGAGCCACAAAGATGATTAGGGGACTGGAGGCTAAAACATATAAGGAACGGCTGCTGGAATTGGGTATGTCTAGTTTAACGAAGAGAAGGACAAGGGGGGACATGATAGCAGTCTTCCAATATCTCAGGGGCTGCCCCAAAGAAGAGGGAGTCAAGCTATTCTCCAAGGCGCCTGAAGGCAGGACAAGAAGCAACGGATGGAAACTAATCAAGGAGAGAAGCAACCTAGAACTAAGGAGAAACTTCCTGACAGCGAGAACAATTAACCAGTGGAACAATCTGCCTCCAGAAGCGGTGAATGCTCCAACACTGGAAGTTTTTAAGAAGAGACTGGACAGCCATTTGTCCGAAATGGTGTAGGGTTACCTGCCTGAGCAGGGGGTTGGACTAGATGACCTCCAAGGTCCCTTCCAACTTTTTTATTATTATTATTATTATTATTATTATTATTATTATTATTATTATTATTATTATTATTATTATTATTATTATTAATTTTGAATTTGAATAAGTTGACCCCCTCCTTTTGTGGCAGCCTCTCAAATACTGGAATACTGCTATCATGTCCCCCCTGCTCGTCCTTCTTTTCTTTAGACTAAGCGAAACTCAAATCCTGCAATTGTTCTTCATATGTTTTAGTCTTCAGGCCTTTAATCATCTTAGTTGCTCTTTGCACTTCTTCTTAAGCTTCTTGGGGGGGGGAGATAGGATTGCACTGCTCTCAAAAGGCTCCATAGATTTGGCCTGTTGGAAGGGAGACCACCAGGAAATCTCAGGATCAGGAAAATGAAACCATTGTGGAAGAAAGGCAGGGCAGACAATTTCCATAATTGTTAGGGTGTTCCGATAACCTGGGTTTGTGTGAATGCAACTGCCTTCTACGTGATTTGCGGAACGGGCCTTCTTCCAGGAAAAGGAAAAAGATGGACTTAGCATTTTGAAGGCCTCTCAAAGAGATCTCCTGCTGGGGATTTCACTAAGAACCTCAGGAATCCAGTCATTGCTTTGTCCCAATAAGGCTGCAGATTCTAATCAGGAGGAGTAAATATGTCTCAGCTGAAGCAGCCAGATGTGGCATCTTGTCTAGACAGGCCTGGTTGAGTGAATTGGAGATTAGTTGCTCTCTAAAAGGGTGGCTGAATGTGCCCCACCCCTACCCCAAAATTAATCAAGAAAGTTAAAAGGAGGAGAGCTGGCAAGATCCGTGTGCTGTTTGAAGCACCAGAGCAGCAACAGAAGTAATCAAAGTGCTTTGATCTTTGCAAGCCTGCATTTTTAACTTTTTACTTATTGGCACTGACTTACAAAGCGAGTGGAACTTCTATGGCACCACTGAGGCTATCCTTCTAACCAGGTTCACACACCCTGGCTCTTTGGATGCTGAAACAGCATTTGAGGCCCCCGAGACCAGCAGATCAGACTTTCAGGGCACATCAATCAACCTGCGTTTACACAGCCGGTTTCCTTACACACAGACACACACTGGCTTTTTACCCCTCTGATGAAAAAGCTGCCTTCCACCACTCACACGTGCAGAGTGTCTTCTCTTGAAGAAGAAAAGCCTTGGGGTTTTTCTTGCTTGGAGCTTTTGACCCCTCTAAGGATACGAGGAGTCGTTTCCAGCTGTTGTTGTTCGTCCATCGATTTCGATGAAGACCTTGACTTCTTATGGATTGTGGGCCATCAGCGGTGTGTCCGTAGATGGCTGATGAGACCGATGTTAGCACGGAATGTTCTGCCACATACTGAACAGAGAAATGTGGACACTGTTGCTTCAGCATTTGCAGCTCTGGCTTGACGGAGTGCTCGCTTCTCTTGTGCCAAGATTGTCCTTCTGTGTTCGTATGTCTGGCACCCCTGGTAAACCAGGGTACGCCACGTCGGTCGATCATGTGCCCAAAATTCCCAAGAGATGGTGTCGATATCCAGGGACTTGAGAGATGCTTTCAGCGTGTCTTTGTATCGCTTCTTTTGTCCCCCGTGCGATCGCTTTCCTTGAGACAGCTCACCGTAGAAGAGCTGTTTAGGGATGCGATGGTCTGGCATCCTTACAATGTGGCCTGCCCAGCGCATCTGGGCTTTCATCAACAGAGTGTAAACTGATGATAGGCCTGCTCAGTGAAGGGAATCAGGTAACTGACCAACTGGTGGAAGGCCGGTCAGCAGCCTCCCCCCCCCCGTGCCTTTTCTGGCCTCCGATCTGATCTGTGCCAGGGCACCAGCTGTTCCCGGCCTGCTCTCTCTTAAGATATTTGGAAATGGTCCTGTCCAAATAACCTCCAAGAAAACGTTAGTATTTCTATGCCACTTTTCAAACTCCTCAAGAGTGCTTCAGCGAATTACTTTCCCAATCAGCTCAAACCAATCTGGCTACTTGAAGAAGCCCAGAAAATACGAAAGGTGCCATTAATTTTGCTGGCCAGGTAGAATTGGATTGGCTGATTTAAAGCACTTTAATTTCCAGAAGAGCTTCAGATTTTCTTCCTGTGCTCAAATCATTTTGAGACCGGAGTGCAAATTAGAACATAAAACATGGAATAATAACATTGGACCTTGGAGGTCTTCCATTCCAATGTCCTGCCCATAGTAGGAGACCCTCTAGTCCAGTGTTTCTCAACCTTGACAATTTTAAGGCATGTGGACTTCAACTCCCAGAATTCCACAGCCAGCATTGGGAGTTGAAGTCCACATGCCTTAAAATTGTCAAGGTTGAGAAACACTGTCCTATAGTATACCATTCTGGACAAATGGCTGTCCAGTCTCTTCTTAAAAGCCTCCAGTGATTGAGCACCCACAATTTCTGAAGGCAAGACATTCCACTGGTTAATTGTTCTAACAGGAAATTTCTCCTTAATTCTGGGTTGCGTCTCTCCTGGATTAGTTTCCACCCATTGTTTCTTGTCCTGCCTTCAGGTGCTTTGAAAAATAGGTTGACCCCTTCTTCTTTGTGGCAGCCCCTCAAATACTGGAATACTGCTATCATGTCACTCCTAGCCCTTTTTTTCTCTAGGCTAGCCGTACACAGTTCCTGCAATTGGTCTTCATATGTCTATGGAGATTCTCAGTCATCCAGGTCATGGTTCTCCCAAAGGTGCTTTTTCAAGAGACAACTGGACTTCAAAGTTTTTCTTTGAAGATGTTTCACTTCTCCTCCAAAAGCTTCTTCAGCTCTGGATGGTGGGGAATGGAAGGATTTGTATTTGTTGCAACCAGCTGGTCACTTGCCTTCTTTTGGAGGTTTACCTGTGTCCTCGGGGTCACCTGAGTAGTGCAAAGGGGTGTGGAACTGCTGAAAGGACTGTGTTGTAGAGTGGAGATAGATGGTGTCGTATCCTCCTCCCCCTCTATTGAGAGAGGACTGATCAGTTTTGACCTAGATGGCCTCTTTGACCCCTCTTTCAAACCAGCGGTCCTCTCTGTCCAAAATGTGGACCTTGCTGTCTTTGAAAGAGTGACCTTTGCCTTTTAAATGCAGATGATGAACCGCTGAATCTTGTCCTGATGGGTTTGTTCTCCTATGTTGTGCCAGGTGTTTACGAAGGGGTTGTTTTGTTTCCCCATTGTACAGATCTGCACATGGCTCACCGCATTGTACTGCATATACCACATGGCTCAGTTTGTGTCTGGGTGTTTTCTCCTTGGGGTTGAACAAGCTTCTGCCTTACTAAGTTCTTCATATGTTTCAGTCTCCCTTTAATCATCTTAGTTCCCCTTCTCTGCACTTTTTCCAAAGTCTCAACATACTTTTTTGTAATGTGGTGACCAAACTGGATGCAGTAATTCCAGGCGTGGCCTTAATAAGGCTTTATGAAGCGGTACTAATACTTCGCGTGATTTTGATTCTATGCCTCTGTTTATGCAACCAAGGATTGTATTTCTCTTTGCTTGATATCACCTTGATAAGCTTCCATCTGCTACCTCTTGTCAGGAGTCCTCAAGTGCTCTGGACAATAAACCAATTCCCCTCTTCTCTGTGACGGCCTCTCAAATATTGGAAGATGCTGTCATATCTCCCTTAGTCCTTCTCTTCATTAGACTAGACATGTACAGTTCCCTGAGTTGTTCATCACACGGTGCCATCTGGAAATCAAAGGTTGTTAAAATTGGGCATGACTCATTTAAGTTCCTATGGCTCAGCAACCGAAGTTTCAATCTCAGTTTTGGCCATAAAGTCAAGGATTAGCTGAACGTATTTTATCACCTTGTTAACCTACTATTTAACAGTTAAAGCAAAAAAAAAAAAGTCTGAGAAGTTATATCACAGATGAAACCTTTCCAACTCATGTGATTCACATTGCCCTCTTGAACTGAAGCAGTGGCAGCAAAATAAAATGTGATTTTATTGCCAAGCATTTAAAAAACTTTTACACTCAAGGTTTAGACTTGTGTCAACTACCTGGATGCAACTCCTTTGACTAAATCACCTAAGTGTGCAAGATTAATCTTTTGCAATAAAAAACTGGGTCAGGTCATCTTCAAGAATTTATTTTGTATCCAATCCTTTTCAGAGACTTTGTCAGTTCTATGAGAGATGTGTATATAAAAGGACATAAGGAAGTATAATTACTTAAAAAATAAATCCAGAATAACTGGAGCTAAATTTTTCCTGGATTAGCTAAATGAAATTGGGGGGCGTTTAAAAGTATCTTCTCTGTAGCAGTTGAAGTTCACACATCTTTTAAGTTGTAAAACACTTCTCCATAGGAATATTAATCAGGATAGAGCTGGAAGGGACCTTGGAGGTCTTCTAGTCCAACCCCTTCCTCAAGCAGGAGACCCTGTACAATTTCAGATAGGTGGCTGTCCAGTCTTTTCTTAAAAACGTCCAGTGATGAAGCACCCACAACGTCTGAAGGCCAGCTGTTCCACTGGTTCATTGTCCTAACCGTTAGGAAGTTTCTCCTTAGTTCCAGGTTGCTTCTCTCCTTAATTAGTTTCCATCCATTGTTTCTTGTCCTGCCCTCTGGTGCTTTGGAAAATTGGTTGACCCCCCTCTTCTTTGTGACAGCCCCCAGATACTGGAAGACTGCTATCATGTCACTCCCTAGACCTTCCTTGCTCTAGCTTGGCCAAACTCAGTTCTTGCTAAATATAGCTTACTAGCTCAAGATAACCATTTGTAGTTACAATGCACCTGGGGGGGGGAGGTACTCTCTCCCTCTCTCTCTCTTTTCTCTCTCTCTCTCTTTCTCTCCCTCTCTCCTCTTTTTCTCTCTCCCTCTCTCTTTCTCCCCCTCTCTCTCTCTCTCTCTTCCTCTTCCTCTTCATCTCCCTCTCTTTTCTCTCCCCCCCTCTCTCCCTCTCTCCTTTTTTCCTTTCTCTCTCTTTTTCTCTCTCTCCCTCTCTCTCTTTCTTTCTCTTCCTCTCTCTCTTCCTCTTCCTCTTTCTCTCTTTTTCTCCCTCTCCCTCTCTTTTTTCTTTCTCTTTTTCTCTCCCTCTTTTTTTCTCTCTCTTTCTCTCTTTCTCTCTCCCTCTCTCTTTCTCTCTTCCTCTCTCTCTTTCCTCTCCCCCTCTGTTTCTCTCTCCCTCTCCCTCTTTTTTTCCTTTCTCTCTTTTTCTCTCCCTCTCTCTCTTTCTCTTTCTCTTTCTCTCGCCCTCTTTTTCTCTCTCTCTTTTTCTCTCTCTCCCTCTCTCTTTTTCTCTCTCCCTCTCTTTTTCTCTCTCCCTCTCTCCATGCCCTGTGACCACACTTTGGGCACTTGGTAACTGGCCAGCATTTACAGTTCTTTACAGTGTGCCATGGTCACGCGATGGCGTTTTAGGATAATTTTGCCAAAAACCAATAGTTATTTCCTCTTTTTGGCAAAACGGGTCCCAATGTGAGGCCTGGGTTCACTTAACAACTGCTGCAAAAAAAGGTTGTAAAATTGGCTCAGTCACATGACCAACCCAGCTTATGACTGTCGTGACTTATGACCATGATGGGCAGGCTTCATTATGGTTGTAACTCGAGAACTGGACTAGAAGACCTCCAAGGTCCCTTCCGGCTCTATTCTATTCTAAAACTGCCTGTATCTTTGCACTTTCTTTTTCTGATACCTGGTTGGATGTTCTCCTGTGAAGGCTTGCTGGCTCTATCTGGCAGAGCGAATAAGAGGAGCTATTGGGCATAACATTGTAGCCCTGGAAGGGACCTTGGAGGTCTTCTAGTCCAACCCGTTGCCCCAGGCAGGAGTCCTTATTCCCTTCTGGACAAATGATTGTCCAATCTTTTCTTGAAAACTTCCAGCAACGGTGCACCTACAACTATGGGAGATAAATGGTCCGTTGATTCGTTGCTCTCCCTGCCAGGAAATTTCTCCTTAATTCCAGGTTTGATCTCCCTTTGATGAGCTTCCACCCATTATTTCTTGTCCCACCCTCAGGTGCGTGGAGGAATAACTGGACCCCCGCTCCTCTGTGACAACCACTCAAGTACTGGATGACTGCTATCATGTCACCCTTAGTCCTTCTCTTTGTTAGGCTAGACCAGGAGTAGGCCACCTTGGCTCTTTTATGACTCGTGGACTTCAACTCCCAGAATTCCTGAGCCAGCCATGCTGAGGAGACAGGGAGAGGTTTCCAAGCTGAGCCATGCTGGCTCAGGAATTCTGGGAATTGAAGTCCACGAGTCATAAAAGAGCCAAGGTTGCCTACCCCTGGGCTAGATGATCTGAGGGAATTATTAGCAATAACACATAAATCTGCTAAACCTTTACTAAAGCTGGGCCACCACAACTGCTCAAGAAAATAGGCCTTATCTTGATAAACCATTTGCTGGTTCTTCTTCTTCTATTTTGATATGCAGTATAGACATGGAATAGAACAGTGGTCTTCCAACTTGGCCCTTTTATGACTCGTGGACTTCAACTCCCAGAATTCCTGAGCCAGCCATGCTGAGGGGAAAGGGAGAGGTTTCCAAGCTGAGCCAGGCTGCCTCGGGAATTCTGGGAGTTGAAGTTCACCAGTCATAAGAGCCAAGGTGGCCTACCCCTGGGCTAGACATACCCACGTCCCTTAATTGTTCATTACGCGGTTTAGCTTCCAGACCCCTGATTGTCTCTGTTGCTTTTCAGCCTGAACAATTTCAGTTCGGCAGATTTATTTCTTTTGTGTGTGTGTGTGTGTGTGTGCATGGGTTACAACGTCCCTCCAGACTCTTGTTGACCATCTGGGCAAGTCTCTGCTGTTCTCTTGGCAACGTTTTTCAAGACTGATTTGCTTTACTTCCTTCTTCCTAAGGCACAAGGTCACCCAGCTGGCATTTTGCCTAAGCCAGGGGTAGGCAACCTTGGCTCTTTTATGACTCGTGGACTTCAACTCCCAGAATTCCTGAGCCAGCCATGCTGAGGGGAAAGGGAGAGGTTTCCAAGCTGAGTCGTGCTGGCTCAGGAATTCTGGGAGTTGAAGTCCACGAGTCATAAAAGAGCCAAGGTTGCCTATCTCTGGCCTAGGCCTAGGCCGCTTTATGACTCGTAGACTTCAACTCCCAGAATTCCTGAGCCAGCAAGGCTCAGCTTGGAAGCCTCTCCCTTTCCCCTCAGCATGGCTGACTCAGGAATTCTGGGAGTTGAAGTCCACCAGTCATAGAAGAGCCAAGGTTGCCTACCCCTGGTCTAGGAGGCTCACCGCTTAGAACAGGAGGACTTACAACAGGGGTAGGCAACCTTGGCTCTTTTATGACTCGTGGACTTCAACTCCCAGAATTCCTGAGCCAGCACGGCTCAGCTTGGAAACCTCTCCCTTTCCCCTCAGCGTGGCTGGCTCAGGAATTCTGGGAGTTGAAGTCCACGAGTCATAAAAGAGCCCAGGTTGCCTACTTCTGGCCTAAGCCAACACTAGAACTCGGTGGCCTCCAGGTTACTAGCCTTGCGCTTTCACACCTGCACCAAACTGGTCCCTGCCAATTCAAATGCATCACTCTCTACTGTTCTGCTTCTTCCCTTGATTAGAAGTCTGCTAAATATTAGAATCTGCTGCCAGGCTGGATTCGACCTGCCCTCCTGTCCACCTTTCTGCCCTCTTTGAAAGTGTGCCAGGGCAACGGCGCCCCCTTCTGGCAGCTCCTAGGCAGTTGATATGAGGCACACAGCATGGATCAGCCTGAACGAAAGCCCTGCATTTTCTCATTGACTCAGTTCTGGCAAAGAGAAAGTGCTTCAAGGGCTGTGTTTCTCAAACAGGGCCTGTGGACTTCAACTCCCAGAGTTCCCCAGCCAGCACGCTAATCAAATCCCATCTTGCTCAGCTTGGGTGGGGGGGGTTGGACTAGATGACCTACAAGGTCCCTTCCAACTCTGTTATTCTGTTTTTTTTTTTTTCAAGATTAGCCAGGATCAGCTAGAGGTTGCCACCAGCCGTAGATGTTGTGAGAACAAAATTTGACCGTTTTCTTGTTCAAAAAAAAATAATTGTCCTGGAGATGGCAAGATGAATTATATTTCTAAAGTTTTAAGCAGCCTCAAAAAGTATTTGACTTCGCTGTCAAATCAAATCAGCGAAACGTTGCTGGAGGTTTTCCAAAAATAGCGTGGACTTTAGCTGAGAAAATCAATAAAAGATCTGCAAAACTGTTTTTAAGTATTTCATTAATACCACTTTACAAGGCCTTGGTAAGGCCACACTTGGAATATTGCATCCAGTTTTGGTCACCACGATGTAAAAAAGATGTTGAGACTCTAGAAAGAGTACAGAGAAGAGCAACAAAGATGCTTAGGGGGCTGGGGGCTAAAATATATAAGGAAAGGCTGCTGGAATTGGGTATGTCTAGTTTAATGAAGAGAAGGACGAGGGGGCACATGATAGCAGCCTTCCAGTATCTCAGGGGCTGCCCCAAAGAAGAGGGAGTCAAGCTATTCTCCAAAGCACCTGAAGGCCGGACAAGAAGCAACGGATGGAAACTGATCAAGGAGAGAAGCAACCTAGAACTAAGGAGAAACTTCCTGACAGTTAGAACAATTAACCAATGGAACAACCTGCCTCCAGAAGCGGTGAATGCTCCAACACTGGAAGTTTTTAAGAAGAGACTGGACAGCCATTTGTCTGAAATGGCATAGGATCTCCTGCTTGAGCAGGGGGCTGGACCAGAAGACCTCCAGGGTCCCTTCCAGCTCTATTCTGATTGGTCGATTGATTGGTTATATTGTCCAGCAAATAAAGCAAACCATGTGTCAAAACAAAGGCTCCATTCTCACAGTACCTGACACCCAGCCCCGTTAACAATCAGTGGGATAGCTTCCTTCCAGAAGTTATGGTTACTCCATCACTGGAGGTCATCAAAAATTGTGTGCACACCCACTTGACTGGGATGGTATAAGGTCCACTGCCTTGAGCCAGGGGGGTGGACTAGACGTCCTCCAGGGGCCTTTTCTACTTGTTTATTCTGCTTATTCGGCTCAGATTTCAGTGGCTGTTTTTGGCTCAGAGGGCTTAGGAGCCTCATACCAAAGGGAACCTGTCCCAAAACTGTTCAGGGTGAACAGATGCCAGAATGCTCCCCCCCCCCCAAGTTCTACCATCTTGTCTTTCTTTCTGTTGCAGCTCAAGGTCTGGATCTACCCCGAGGGAACACGGAACATGAACGGGGACCTTTTGCCATTCAAGAAGGGTGCTTTTCACCTCGCAGTCCAGACCCAGGTGATTGACGCTTCTGATTGATTGACTGGTTATTTATATCCCATACCCCAGAACAGTGATGGCGAACCTTTTAGAGACCGAGTGCCCAAACCGCAACCCAAATCCCACTTATTTATCGCAAAATATCGCCTTTTTCGCCGAGCCCTGAAGGCCCATCTATTCCGTGCGGCCGGCCTGGCGTAGTTTGATTATGTTTTAGTGGGGGTTTGGTATGGGGTACTTTTAGAGCAGGCCTGTTATTTAATTTTATTTTAGAACAGAAACTTGTGTATATTTATTGTGGTTTTTTATTATCGCCTGTTCACCGCCCTGAGTCCCGTAAGGGAGATAGGGCGGTATATAAATTCAATAAATAAAATAATAATAATAATAATAAAATGCCAGGGCCACATCAGCATTGTGGTGCCCTTGGGGATGCAGAGAGGCGCCTCCGAGTGCCGCCTCTGACACGCAAAAACTGGGGGCGCAAAAATGGGCCACCGTGCAGCAAGGCGCAAAAAAGTCTGCCGCCGCGCCACAGGGTGCAGATACAAGGTGCTGCACAACGCAAGAACAGGGGCAGGGCTAGTGAGTATCACGCAGGCACTAGCCCTGCCCTGTTTGCAGTGCGCGCCTCCTCGCAGCCCCGTGCGTGCATGCACGCATGTAAAATGCTTCCCCCTCCCTTTTCTTCCAGTCCACCAATCGACAGTGGTCGGTGACCTCTGCTCTACCATGTCTATTTGAGCTTGCTCGTTGACCGCTTCACCTCCTTTGTGCTGGGCAGGGCTCCTGCTCCAGGTGGCGGTGGCAGCCTGATGGACCTGCTGGCGGCGGTGGCACGCGTGCCAACAGAGAGGGCTCTGAGTGCCGCCTCTGGCACGCGTGCCATAGGTTCGCCATCACTGCCCCAGAAGGTAACTTTAGGACATTGCAAAGGACACGATTGAATGAAGAGTTATTTCGACCGAAACTCAATGATATGAGGAATGAGCTCACTCTGCCCCCACAACAGGCTCAAACTGTTCGACATTTTTCATGTTATGTTATGCAAGGTTACCCCTTGCCCGTTCTTGTGCAAACTTTTTTCCCCTGAACTCTTGACTCTGGTCACGCTCTCTTTTGGCTGACTTCCTTCTGCAGCTCCCCCAGTTCCTCTTCTGTGGAAAGTTTCTCCTTTTTCGAATAACGCACCACAGCAAGAGACGCCTTAACGTTCCGACTTCAGTCCTGATAGAACGAAGTTTTCACTATTGTGTCGGGTAAAAAATGAAGGATAAGTCACTCCGGGAGTAGAAAAAACAGGGATCGTTGTAAATTCTAGAATTTCCACGTTCTTGCTAACTTTTTTTTTTTATATATCTGTCCTTTGCAGGTTCCAATCATTCCTGTGGTCTATTCCTCCTTTTCTTCATTTTACAACCCGGAAAAGAATATGTTTACATCAGGTAGGATAATGCAAGGGTCCTCAACCTTGGCAACTTTAAGACTTGTGGACTTCAACTCCCAGAATTCCTCAGCCAGCAAAGCAAAGCTGGCTGAGGAATTCTGGGAGTTGAAGTCCACAAGTCTTAAAGTTGCCAAGATTGAGCACCCCTGGGATAATACGTAGCTTGAAGTGTTGTTCTCTTTCTCTTAATTGTCCTTGGAGATCCGAATTCTCTTGCATGCCTAAACAGATTTCTGGCTTTGTGAGCATGCTCAGTTTCACTCTTTCAATCCTCTGCCTGTGGATATGCGTAGCTTCAGAGGGGCATCCCTTCCTTCCCGCTTACTTAATAGGGCTTGTCAAGAAACACATCAGATCTCCTGACAGGCCGCCAAATCCCTTGGGAGATCAGGAGGCCCCGTTTCCCGCAGTCCTGGTTTCACCACCTTTGGGCCAGTTCTCAACCTTCCCAAAGTCCGTTTCTCTAGAACAGGAGAGGCCACCTTGGCTCTTTGATGACTCGTGGACTTCAACTCCCAGAATTCCTCAGCCAGCCAGCATGGGGGAACTATGGCCCCCTCATGACTCGTGGACTTCAACTCCCAGAATTCCTGAGCCAGCACGGCTCAGCTTGGAAACTTCTCCCTTTCCCCTCAGCATGGCTGGCTCAGGAATTCTGGGAGTTGAAGTCCACCAGGCATAAAAGAGCCAAGGTTGCCTACCTCTGGCCTAGGCCTAGGCCACTTTATGACTCGTGGACTTCAACTCCCAGAATTCTTGAGTCAGCACGGTTCAGCTTGGAAACCTCTCCCTTTCCCCTCAGCATGGTTGGCTCAGGAATTCTGGGAGTTGAAGTCCACCAGTCATAAAAGAGCCGAGGTTGCCTACCCCTGCTCTAGAAGGTTTCCCCAATCAAAGCAATACTTTGGGACTCTGGAACACCTTCCAGGCAAGCAGCTCATCAATATTCTCATCAATACTGTCAGAGGGTCTATGACAGGGGTAGGCAACCTCAGCTCTTTTATGACTCATGGAGTCATAAAAGAGCCGAGGTTGCCTATCCCTGGTCTATGACAACTCACCACGGCCAAGTTGCCACAGGGCAAGAGTTACACTAGTATCGAAGAAATCGTGGCACAGCATCCTTAAAGAAAGGGTGCCAAAGAATGGACAAAAATGAAATGCGAATGACGAAAATTAAAACGATCTCTTCATTATTTTAAGTAATTAAATTGAGTCGTTGACTTGTCCGTGGTGAGTTGTTCCACGGCAAACTGGCTGTGATGAGTTGCCCAGTTCTGCTGTGAGAACCCAAAAGAAGAGGGGGGGGGAATTAATCGGGAGAAACATAAGGAATAAGGGAGGGTATGGGGGGTTTGACCACGTGTTGGGCGAGTGGAGGAGCTGTTTTCTGGCTTCCGCTTCCCAACTACGTGGAGAATTGGCTGGACCAACCAACGGAATGGGTGGGCTGGAGCAGGAGGACCGGGGGCCGTAGAGATGATGTTGGCACTCTCTTTTCCCTCCCCCAGGCAAAATCCAGGTGGAGATCTTTCCGCCCATCTCAACGAAGGACCTGACCTCCGAGGATGTTGATGAGCTCACCAAGCAGTGCTATACCACCATGAGGGAGAACTTCCGCAGGTTGTCGGGAAAGAGCCGAGAAGCCAATGGAGAAGCCTCCACCCTTGGGCAGTAGGGTCTCTTGCCAAAATGGCTGCGGGCTCACCTGTTGGATAGATTCCCTCAGTTGGCCCCCTTGCTTGATGTTATGGGGAAACGGGTAGGTTGCTCCTAAAGAACTGAGTGAGAGGAGGAAGAAATTCAACCGGTGGACGTGCTCAAACCTCTCATGTGGAGGAATCTCCACTGGCCTTCCTTTCTCCACCTACCTCTCCACAAACAGCCCTTACCAAAAGATTCCTGTCCCTTCCCAGTGTCTACAGCCAGCAGTTTAAACAACCCAAGTGCCTTCTCTCTCTCCTGGGGACTCCAGGGATTGGGTCCATGGCTTCCTCTTTGCCCCTTGGGGTAATTCTTCTTCCCTTCCTTGGGCATGGGGATAATTTGGGTGCCTTGCCCACTTGGCACTTTTCCCTAAGGGAGATGGGCTCAGGCCCCACTATTTGATGCAGTTTCGTGGGTTGAAAGGGGGGAACGCTCCCGAACCAGTAATGACCCTCGTCCAAAAGAGGCGATGCTGGGTGTTTGCTGTCCTGAGACTGCATCTCTCCCTGTTGGAGGCCAGGTGTGCAAGTAAGCTCCCACAGGTAAGCTGGGGAGACTCTTGAAGGACCACATTTGCTGTTTATGGTCACCAAGCAAATTCCATCCTTTACCTAGGCTCAAATCGATGGCTCGGCATCTTTACGACGTGTAGGGACTTCAACTCCCAGAATTCTCCAGTCAACTGTGCTAGGGAATGGTGGGTGGGGAATTCTGGGGGTTGAAGTCCCTACACGTCCTCAAGTTACTGAGGTTGAGAAATGTTGCCCTCCTGGTTTTCTTTCCCACGTTGGCAGGAGAGTTTAGCATTAATATGGGTGTCAGAATGGCTAATACGGAGATTCTTATGAATATCCTGAAGAGTTTGAGGCTGTCTTGTATGAAACTGCCACCATCGTCTCTCGTCCCCACTTTAAACGATGCCTAAGAATAAGGAAGCTTTCTTATTTATTTGGGACAAAGTTTCCCCCCCTGTTTTCTTTGAAGATACGTTGCAAGAATAGATATTTCAAGGATTTTAGTCACCAAAAGTTGCCTCACATGGTTTGGGTGCCGGAGCGCAAAGCAGACGTACTAATTTGGACATTCTGAGATCTGGTGATGGTGAAAGAGAAATGCCGGCAGGAGCGGTGGTAAAAAATACTTTTGCCGGAGAGAATTTCGAAACAGTTACTTACGAACGTGTAAAGAGATTTGATTAAACTTGCCTAGTGCCATAGTGTTTGGATTTGCCCATCACCAAAGCGTGCCCATTTTATTTTTATTTTTGCAAGAATGGAGGGCCACAATGCTGCTAGCGAGGTTTCACTAATCCCGTTGCCCCTCAGCAGAGTTGTGAGTCCAACTGCCGTTGTGGTGGGGCAGAGATTTCCAGAAGGGGTTTGAGTAAACTCTTTAAATAAGAGAATCCAGAGTACTTTCAGACAGGTCGTTGTGTTCGCTTGGAGTTGTGAGGGAGAACTTGCCATTTGTCCAACATTCCCTGCACGTTGGGCTGCTGCCCTACTAAACCGCGGTTGCTCGGCCCAAGCCTGGATGCCGATCCCACCCATTGTCATCCAAACCAGCCAATGAAGCCACTGCCTGTTGGTTGACAATGGTGCTTCCTTCAGTGTCCAAGTTGAAGAAAGACAAATCTGCACTTAGTCTGCCTCCGCCATCTTGGAAAACTTCCAGCGAGGCCCTCCAGCCCCGGGGAGAGACTTGGAGTATTTCTTTGCTTGAGGGTGGAGCAAGTTGGGACCTTGGACCAGACAGTGGGCTAGAATTCAGGGGTCCCCAACCTTGGCGACTTTAAGACTTGCGGACTTCAACTCCCAGAATTCCTCAGCCAGCAAAGCTGGCTGAGGAATTCTGGGAGTTGAAGTCCGCAAGTCTTAAAAGTCGCCGAGGTTGGGGACCCCTGGGCTAGATGATCTTGCAAAAGTAAGTTGCGTTCCCTTGGCTTCATCCCATCCGCTGTGGCCCTGCACTCATCCCCATGGATCATTCTTCGACACAAAAGGGGGTCAGGAGTGGGACTGGGCACAACCCGGCTTCCTTTATCTGGAGGCTCCAGAGCAGAGGGTCTCAACGTTGCCAACTTCAAGATGGGTGGACGTCAACTTCCAGAATTCCCCAGCCAGTTAGGGCAGAGGCCACCAACCTTTCTCGGTTGGCGGACCGGAGGGAAATGGAGGGGGAAGTGTTTGACACGCGTGATGCAAACAGGGCGGGGCTAGCACTAGCGTGATACTCGCTAGCCCTGCCCTGTTCTTGTGCCGCACAGCGCCCCGTTTCCACCCATTTTTGTGCATCGGCATCGGCCCGTTTTTGCATCCTACGGTGCAGCGGCATTTTCATGCTCCACGGCCGCGGCGCTAGCATTAGTATGCACTGGTCAGCCTCTCCCACGGCCCGGTGGCCAGTAGGCCACAGCCCACTACTGGGCCACAGCCTACTGGTTGGGGACCCATAGGGAATTCTGGGAGTTGAAGTCCACCCATCTTCAAAGTCACCAAGGTTGAAAAAGACCAGACTCTCTCCAGAACTCATTGGGCTGGGTGATCAGTCATCCTTCCATGGGCAGGAGAACAGCCCAACGTCCAGGACCTCTCTGCTCCATCTAAGTAGGGTCTCCTGCGCTTGCAGTGTGGATGTGGGAATCCCAAGCATAGCAGGATGCTGTTCTTGCTGTGCCCCCTACCCCGCTCCAACTCTGCAGCAAAGGCCATTTGCCACTTAGTTGGGATGAAGTTACCCCTGAAACAGCTCAGCCTCTGCAGGACCCATCAAGCACAACCCCAGCATTCAGACGGTCCTTTGGATCCACCATCGTTTTAAGCCACTTTCAGCTTTATTTGCAAGGTTTGGGAACATAGTTGTCCTGTCCAAGGCCGTGGCGGCAACTGGAAGGGAGGCCCTTAAGCTTCGGCAAAGCGCTCATCCCCAAACTGAATGGAAGCAAAGGGAGAGGATGTGGCTGCTGGGAGTTGTAGTTCCGAGTTCCGACAGCTGAAGAATGGTTTCCCCGTCCTTTCAAAAGCGTACCAAAAATGTGTGCCAAAGTGCCTTATTGCAAAACCTTTGATTGCTTTTTGGTATTGTCCAATGTACTATTTTTATAAAGAATTTTATTTAAAAAGAAGCCAGGCTGGTGTGGTTGATTCCTCCCAAAAGTTTTGCATTGGAGGGGGGGGGTTGGGGGAGGGGAGGCAGAGGATCCATAGCCAGGCCTGGGTTAATTTACCTTGTTACATTCATCTCATGTTACTTATTTAGTGCTAGCTATTCACCTTTGATTTTATGGGTTAGAATGCAGTATTGCAGGCTAACTCTGCCCTCAGTCTGGAGTTCGATCCTGACCAGCTCAAAGTTAACTCGGCCTTCCATCCTTCCGAGGTTGGTAAACTGAGGACCCAGAATGTTGGAGGCTAGAGGCTGAATCTGTAAACCGCTTAGGGCTGTAAATCCATCCATCCATCCATCCATCCATCCATCCATCCATCCATCCATCCATCCATCCATCCATCCATCCATCCATCCATCCACAGTATCTATCTATCTATCTCCAAGAACTGTGGTGGCACAGTGATTAGAATGCATATTGCAGGCTGACTCTGCCCACTGCCAGAAGTTCAATTCTCACCAGCTCAATGTTAACTCAGCCTTCCATCCTTCCGAGGTTGATAAAATGAGGACCCAGATTGTTGGGGGCAAATGCTGACTCTGCAAACCACTTAGAGGGGACTGTAAAGTACTGTGAAGCGATATATAAGTCTAAGGACGATTGCTATAACTCAAGCTGGCAAACACACACACACACACTACATCTTCATCCTATTTCTCCCACAACAAGCTTGCGAGGTGGATTGGGCTGAGAGAAAGGGACTGGCCCAAAGTCTCCCAGCCAGCTTTTGTGCCTAAGGCCGGACTAGAACTCGCGGTCTTCTGGTGATGGGCCCAAAGTCACCCAGGTGGTTTTTGTGCCTAAGGTGGGACTAGAACTCAGCGTCTCCTGGTCTCTAGGCCAGCACCTTTCAGCATTTCACCGAACTGGCTTGATGCTGTTTTTTGCTCACCAGTATCTGATCTGCATGGAAAATCCAGCAGGGTCTGGAACGAAGCCACCCAAAGCTTTTACCTTGCTATTTCCAAGACCCTCGGAGCAAAGGATCCCCCCCCCATTTCAAGTTCACTTAAAAGGCATTTCCACCGAGAGGCAATTAAATGACATTTTGCCCCCAGCAAGCCCCATTTAGCACCTCGCCAGTTTTTGAGATTGAACAATTCAAGACCCAGCGGCATTGCAGAACAGTTAAATGAATGAGACCGTTTTAACCTCTCCCATTGTACTGAGATTAAAAGTCCCACTTCTTTCGTTGTTTTAGCCAAGGACAGATTTATTGGAAAGCAGCGGCCGGGAGGGGAACAGGAACACCCCAGCCCGCCCAGCACTATTTCGACAAAAGTTGGTATCAGTTCCAACTTTTTCAGACTTAAGCAAACCCTGAACATCCTTTTATTCTAGCTGTTTCTTTCCTTATCGGCTGTTCAGCCTCGTTCCCACCATTCCTAATTGCTTCCATCCAACCTTATCACAGCCTACCATGTTTTTACTTAGATTCAAGAAACAGAGAGGTCAACAGTTCCCAAAAGATCCATTAAGTTCCTAAAGAGGTTACACGCAGGTTACAATAGCTTTTTCCCCGTACAAAATGGCTCTGGCTTACTCGCAAATCCCTGCCACAATTTCCCCCCATTGTGCTGTTCAGGGCACAATGTTGCAGTGACTCCCACCATCCAGACGCTTGGTGTGTGCAGGGATAGCACCGTGTAAGTAAGCACGTGGCCAGAAAAATACATGTTCCAGACGAAACAAAGAAAAGCAAAACAATAGTTGCAAAAAAGGATTTGGGATTATTATCCCCTTCGTTTCTTCGCTGCCTCTGGTACCTTAGCGAAGGCCGAGGCAATTTGATGCACTAACGGCCCAAGTTCCTCCTTTAGGTGCTACTACTTGACCATGTGGTAGTTTTGGACTCCTGACACGTAAGTACCTGGCTGGGCTGTCTGTCTAGTGCAGGGGTCTTCAAACTTGGCCAATTTAAGACTTGTGGACTTCAACTCCCAGAATTCCTCAATACTGCATCCAGTTTTGGTTACCACGATGTAAAAAAGATGTTGAGACTCTAGAAAGAGTACAGAGAAGAGCAACAAAGACGATCAGGGGACTGGAGGCCAACGCATATAAGGAACGGTTGCTGGAATTGGGTCTGTCTAGTTTAATGAAGAGAAGGACGAGGGAGGACATGATAGCAGTGTTCCAATATCTCAGGGGCTGCCCCAAAGAAGAGGGAGTCAAGCTATTCTCCAAAGCCCCTGAAGGCAGGACAAGAAGCAACGGATGGAAACTAACCAAGGAGAGAAGCAACCTAGAACTAAGGAGAAACTTCTTGACAGTTAGAACAATTAACCAGTGGAACAACCTGCCTCCAGAAGCGGTGAATCCTCCAACACTGGAAGTTAAGAAGAGACTGGACAGCCATTTGTCCAAAATGATATTGGGTTTCCTGCCTGAGCAGGGGGTTGGACTAGATGACCTCCAAGGTTCCTTCCAACTTATATTATTATTATTATTATTAAGTCTTAAATTGGCCAGGTTTGAAGATCCCTGTTCTAGTGAGAGCAGCTCTGTAGTAGTGAAGTACCACAGGGTGGGGTGGGGGGGACGATGCCACGAATCACAGTCGTAACGAACGGCAGAAATTTCTGCAGCTGAATAACCAAACCCAGGCAAGGGAAGGGAGGCTTCGTGTGAAATTACATCCCACGAGGGGACACAGGTAGTCCTCAACTTACCACCACAACTGGGCCCAAAGTTTCTGCCGCTAATCGAACCATTGGCTACCTGAATTTGCTCCGCTTTACGACTTTTCTTGCCACACTTGTGAAGCCCTGCAGTCGTTAAATTTGTCGTTAAGTGAGCCTGGACTTTGCTTGTCAAAGGGAGATCACGTGACCTCGGGACACTGCGACCGTCATAAGTACGAGTCAATTGCCAAGCGTCCGAATTTTGATCACACGACCAGGGGGAACGCTACAACGGTGGTTCAAGCGTGGAAATTGGTCGTAAGTCACTTTTTTCGATGCCGTTTTGTAACTTTGAACGATCCCAAAATGGACTGTTGTTGAGGACTGCCCGTAAATTCATTTGTACTTGAATGCTTGTGAGCAGCTGCCTGTTTTGCTTTCTATCGGGGCAAAACGTACCTTCGCCACAGCCAACCTGCATTTATTGCCTCCCACCTAGAGACCCTAAGAAAGGCTGAGCGCCAAAGAATGGAGGCCTTTGAACCATGGTGCTGGAGAAGACTCCTGCAAGTCCCCTGGACTGCAAGGCGATCAAACCGGTCAGTCCTAGAGGAGATCAACCCTGACTGCTCTTTAGAAGGCCAGATCCTGAAGTTGAAACTCAAATACTTTGGCCACCTAATGAGAAGGAAGGACTCACTGGAGAAGGGCCTCATGCTGGGGAAGATGGAGGGCAAGAGAAGAAGGGGACGACAGAGAATGAGGTGGCTGGATGGAGTCCCTGAAGCAGGAGGCGTGAGCTTCAATGGACTCCAGAAGATGGTAGAGGACAGGAAGGCCTGGAGGAACGTTGTCCGTGGGGTCGCGATGGGTTGGACATGACTTCGCAACTAACAACAACAACCCAGAGACCATCCTATGCCAAGAGGGATTTGGAACCCAAATCCCTCTTGGCATACGGGTGGCCCGGTCTGTTGTGGGGTGCTGGGTGCACGGGAAGGGGTGGGAAAATTCAACAGTGGTTGCGTTCATCACATGAACGACGTTTTTTGAAAATGCATAAGGCAGAACATGGGCAGAATCTGGGTTCCTGTATGACTGTTTGACAAATTGCCCATGTTACCTATTTTTGAAAGGGACGGCTCTGCTGGTGGATTCGGACTGCTTTACTAGAATCAGGACTGTGTTTAGAAAGGGCACAGGAGAAAAGGTATCAATTCCCATCAAGCTGAAGGAGATGTCAACACTTTGGAAGATAGATTAGGATCTTGACCAGTGGAACGTCTTGCCTCCAGATGCTGCTGATGCTCCATCACTGGAGGTTTTTAAGAAGAGACTGGACAGCCATTGGTCTCCTGCTTGAGCAGGGGGTTGGGCTAGAGGACCTCCAAGGTCCCTTCCAACTCTGCTATTCTGGCTTAAGTCCTGAGATCTGATTGATTGATCATATTAATCATAAAGATGGGGATTTGGTCTGGAATGGTATAGACTAGAGCAGGGGTAGGCAACCTTGGCTCTTTTATGACTCGTGGACTTCAACTCCCAGAATTCCTGAGCCAGCCATGCTGAGGGGAAAGGGAGAGGTTTCCAAGCTGAGCCATGGTGGCTCAGGAATTCTGGGAGTTGAAATCCAGGGGCTGCCACAAAGAAGAGGGAGTCAAGCTATTCTCCAAGGCGCCTGAAGGCAGGACGAGAAGCAACGGGTGGAAACTGATCAAGGAGAGAAGCAACTTAGAACTAAGGAGAAACTTCCTGACAGTTAGAACAATTAACCAGTGGAACAACCTGCCTCCAGAAGCGGTGAATCCTCCAACACTGGAAGTTTTTAAGAAGAGACTGGACAGCCATTTGTCTGAAATGGTATAGGGTCTCCTGCCTGAGCAGGGGGTTGGACTCGATGACCTCCAAGATCCCTTCCAACTTTATTATTACTATTATTATTATTATTATTATAAGTCTTAAAGTTGCCAAGGTTGAGGACCCCTAATATAGGGCAGGGGTGGAGAACCTTGCCTCTTTTATGACTCGTGGACTTCAGCTCCCAGAATTCCTGAGCCAGCATGGCTCAGCTCTCCCTTTCCCCTCAGCGTGGCTGGCTCAGGAATTCTGGGAGTTGAAGTCCACAAGTCATAAAAGAGCCAAGGTTGCCTACCCCTGGCCTAGGCCTAGGCCGCTTCATGACTCGTGGACTTCAACTCCCAGAATTCCTCAGCCAGCCTGGCTCAGCTTGGAAACCTCTCCCTTTCCCCTCAGCAGGGCTGGCTCAGGAATTCTGGGAGTTGAAGTCCACGAGTCATAAAAGAGCCAAGGTTGCCTACCCCTGGACTAGAGTGTAGAAGACCTCCAAAATCCCTTTCAGCCCTAGGATTCTGTTCTATATTTTTCTTAAAAAGGGAGGAAGACATGGGAGTTTGTCTACAATTGGAAAGGGAAGCAAGCAGGACACGAATGGTGCATTTACACGGGGGGGGGGGGGCTGGTTTAGCACCACCCTCCCCACAGAAAATAACCCTGCCTTGCCAAGGTATTTTGGGTAACAGCCTGGAAAAGAGCAGCTTCTGAGCTTTGCCAAAGGGGGGGGGCTTTTTTCTAAACAGCTGCCTTGTACCTGGGGGTGGGGGAGGCGAGACCAGCCCACCCCTCCCGATTCTGTCCATTCAGCAGCAAGGTCCTTCCTGGTTCAAGGGATGTTTTGCTAAGAGGCTGCCTGTCTCCCTTCCCACAACCTCTGGCCGGCAGGGTTTGGAGGGGTGACCATTCCTGCACGCCGGCCAGCTGGAGGAGGGGGGTGGGGTGGGGTGGGCTTGCTGAGAACGGTGATATTTCCAGCCTCTTAATCCTCTCCGCTGCCGTCGCTTGGCTGGGTTGCTGGAACAAGGCTCAGTTGCTACTCAACGGAGAGACACACCGGAAAAACATGGGATGCAGGAGCAGCGAGGACCTCCGTCCTTCCTTCAGCCTCAGAGCCGGTTCTTGCAGGAACCTACGGGGGGGGGAGGGGGGTGCAAAATGGCAAAGTCAACCTCGTGGTGGTGGTGGGGGGCTTGCTCATGCTTTCCAAGGGGAGGGTCTGGGAGGGCGAAGGGAGAGAAAGGAGACGGGAGAAGGCGAGGGAGAGAGAGAGAGCTAACTTTAGACTAGGGATGGAAGCATCTCTCAGCTCTTTCGCAAGACCTTGGAGCAAAACAGGAGCCCCGACTACCCCGTCGCCCATCCCAAACTCTGCTTTGTGGGATCCTTGGTGAGCTCTGAACTTGGTTTGTTTTCCTGCAGACCAGGGGTGTCAAAACTCAATTTCATTGAGGGCCGCATCAGCATTGCGGTTGCTCTTGGGGGGCCGGGTGAGTGTGGCCAGGGTGGGTGCGCCCTACTGGGTGGGTGTGGATGGAGTGGGTATGGCCAGGTCTACATCGTTTGTGTCAAGGGGGCCTGTGGGGGGCCTGGGCAGGAGTGGGACAGATCTGAGGGTCTCTGGCAGAAGGGGGTGGGACCAGGGCAGAGCCCATCAAGCCAACTATGTGAAGTAGGCGAGGGCCATTTGCTGGCCACTTCCAGGCGATGGTGCATTTCTTCATTCCTCACCAAGGGTGACCCCTCCCCAGCATGCACCCAGGGGACGGGGCCGACACGGCAGGTCCGGCGGGCCACCTACAGGTTTCCAGACGCTCCTCCAGGAAAGAGATCTGCTCGCTGAGCGAGTCTATTCGGTCCAGTTGCTGCATCACGTGGACCAGCAGGCCGATGGGTCCTGCCCCGGGGCCCTCTCCGGCGCCAGGCAGGTCCAGCTTGAGGAACGGTGCCAAAACGAGCTGGAACTTCTGCCGAGAAAGGGAGAAGCGTGACTCCCAGGAGGTCTCTGCCAACAGCTGCCTGGCAGGTTTTTTTTTTTTTTTTTTTATGTATTAGATTTTTATCCTGCCTTTATTACCTTATAGCTAACTCAGGGTGGTGAACATACCTAATCACTCCTTCCTCCTCCTGTTTCCCTCCCAACAATAACCTTGCGAGGTGGGCTGGGCTGAGACAGAGCGACCGGCACCAAGGTCAACCTGCCAGCTTTCATATCTAAGGTGGGATTAGAACCCACCGTCTCCTGGTTTCTAGCCAGGCGCCTTAAGCACTAGATCAGGGGTAGGCAACCTTGGCTCTTTTATGACTCCTGGACTTCAACTCCCAGAATTCCTGAGCCAGCCATGCTGAGAGGAAAGGGAGAAGTTTCCAAGCTGAGCCAGGCTGGCTCAGGAATTCTGGGAGTTGAAGTCCACCAGTCATAAAAGAGCCAAGGTTGCCTACCCCTGCCCTAGATAAACAGATTCCCCAAAGGCAAGCCACTTCCATGTTGTAGCCAAGAAAAGAGAGTTGTGTGTTAAATTGGGTGAGGAGGGGGGTTGGACTAGATGACCCAGAAGGTCCCTTCCAACTCTGTTATTCTGTTCCACTCTAAATCATGAGCTGAGTGTGAGTAACAGCAGTAGGTGGCAGTATAGAACTGCCTCGTTTAGAAAGAGCCAAGGAGAGAGTCAGCTCAGTTAGTCCTTGGAAAGGAGACCACCAGGACACCCCAAGAGAATCAACCAGACATGATAACAGTCTTCCAATATTTGAGGGGCTGCCACAAAGAAGAGGGGGTCAAATTATTCTCCAAAGTACCAGAAGGGAAGACAAGAAACAATGGATGGAAACCAATCAAGGAGAGAAGCAACCTGGAATTAAGGAGAAACTTCCTAACAGTGAGGACAATTAACCAGTGGAACAGCTTGCCACCAGAAGTTATGGGCGCTCCATCACTGGAGGTTTTTAAGAAGAAACTGGACAACCATTTGTCTCCCAGTTGAGCAGGGGGTTGGCTAGAAGACCTCCAAGGTCTCTTCCAGCTCTATTCTATTCTATTCTATTCTATTCTATTCTATTCTATTCTATTCTATTCTATTCCTATTCCTATTCCTATTCTATTCCTATTCCTATTCCTATTCCTATTCCTATTCCTATTCCTATTCCTGTCCTGTCCTGTCCTGTCCTGTCCTATTCTATTCTATTCTATTCTATTCTATTCTATTCTATTCTATTCTATTCTATTCTATTCTATCCCTCGGGCTGGCACCCCCATCCCTCACCCAACTGGGCTTACTAGAAAGAGACTCACTTCTTCCAAAGCTGCCAACCGGCTTCTCAGCTCTCGCACTTCCTCTTGAACGGGAAGGTTGTCACTTCCTGCAGCACAAATTCACAACGAAACAGAAAAACATTTGTGAGAACCTGGTTAAGGACAGACCTCGCAGTGCTTCCAAGAAGGTTTGTATTTGTTGTTATTCTAGGACAGGGATAGGCAAGCTTGGCTCTTTTATGACTCGTGGACTTCAACTCCCAGAATTCCTGAGCCAGCTGTGCTGAGGGGAAAGGGAGAGGTTTCCAAGCTGAGCCACGCTGGCTCAGGAATTCTGGGAGTTGAAGTCCACGAGTCATGAGGGGGCCATAGTTCCCCCATGCTGGCTCAGGAATTCTGGGAGTTGAAGTCCACCAGTCATAAAGCGGCCTAGGCCTAGGCCAGAGGTAGGCAACCTTGGCTCTTTTATGACTCATGGACTTCAACTCCCAGAATTCCTGAGCCAGCTGTGCTGAGGGGAAAGGGAGAGGTTTCCAAGCTGAGCCATGCTGGCTGAGGAATTCTGGGAGTTGAAGTCCGCAAATCATGAGGGGGCCATAGTTCCCCCACGCTGGCTCAGGAATTCTGGGAGTTGAAGTCCAGGAGTCATAAAAGAGCCAAGGTTGCCTACCCCTGTAAATCTAGGATATAATAAAAGGCTCCAGAAAGTCCGTCTGAGTTTCTCTCGTCCCTTCTTCGCCCACTGAGAGAATCGGGGTGGGGTCCTTAGGAGTTCCTGCTCTCCGTCCATTTCCCCTCCGGCCTCCCTCTTCTTCCTTCCTCAACGCTGGATCTGCACTCCTTCACAAGAGCTTCCCAAACCCTCCGGAGGACCGAGATAAATGGTTCCCAATTATAGCCAGGAAACAACCTGAAGCCATCAGGAGTCCAAGCTGACTGTACTGTCCTTGACTTACAACAGGTCATTTAGTGACCGTTCAAGGTTACAACCACACGGAGAAAACGACTTAGGACCGTTTTTCACACTTACAACCATTGCAGCCTCCCCCAGGATCACGTGATCGAAATTGAGACTCTTGGCAACTGACTCGTATTTATGACGTGTTGCAGTGTCCCCGGGGTCACGTGATCCGCTTTTGGGGACCTTCTGACGTGGAAAGTCAATGGGGGGGAAGCCAGATTCACTTAACAACCGGGTTACTGACTTAATAGCGGCAGTGATTCACTTAACAACTGGGGCAAAAAGTAAACGGGGGCAAAACTCACTCAACAAATGTCTCACTTAGCAACATAAATCTTGGGCTTAATTGTGGTCGTAACTCGAGGACTACCCATGTGTGTGTGTGTGTGTGTGTGTGTCTACCATTATTAAAATCATTTTCTGATTTTAATCTTTGGAGTGCTTGGTGCTCTCTGAGCTTGTGGCTGGTGGCTTGCAGGCATTTCATTCTCCAACTAGGTAACATCACTGGGGCTAGTGCAGGGGGCTGGACTAGAAGACCTCCAAGGTCCCTTTCTATTCTATTCTATTCTATTCTATTCTATTCTATTCTATTCTATTCTATTCTATTCCATTCCATTCCATATATCCTATCCTATCCTATCCTATCCTATCCTATCCTATCCTATTCTACTCTACTCTACTCTATACTCTACTTCATTCCATTCCATTCCATTCCATTTATTCTATTCTATTCTATTCTATTCTATTCTATTCTATTTACTCTACTCTACTCTACTCCATTCCACTCCACTCCACTCCACTCCACTCCACTCCACTCCACTCCACTCCACTCCACTCCACTCTACTCTACTCTACTCTACTCTACTCTACTCTACTCTACTCTACTCTACTCTAGTGACGGTGGGGTTTTCTCCCAGTTGGGCAAAGACTGTGGAGATGTTAACAACGAAAGAGCCGTCTGTGGAGAAATGAGTAGACATTTTATTCCCTGGGATTCCAATCTATCTGACACTCTGTTTATCCAGGCAGGATTGCAAGTGCCACTGGCCTCACAGAGTCCGTTTGGTGTGGAGCTGAGTTGTTGGCCTGGAAGCAGGGAAAACTGGGTACAAGACCACCCTCATCCACAAAAGCTTAGCTGTTTGCTGGGTCCCCACCCCGTGTACCTTGCAAGCTTATTTTTGGGTGAAACAGTATATCTTGAACTCCTGCATAAAAACCAACCAAACATGTCCCAGCCTCTTAAAACCATTCTTCCCTTTCTCTGCCCGAGGGAGTGTAGGAAATCAGCCGTCGCTTAAGTAACTCTTCCTTGTCCACGGATCGAAGGCTGGCGGTGACACGGTGCCCCACTCTTCCTCTCCGGCGTAAAGGCTGCCCCTCCGCGCATTATNGGCGCGACGGAAAGCAAGAAGATCCGGAATCATCCGGATCTCGGGGGGTAGTTCGTTCCAGAGGGTAGGGGCACCCACAGAGAAGGCCCTCCCCCTGGGGGTCGCCAGCCGACATTGCTTGGCCGACGGCACCCTGAGGAGGCCCACTCTGTGGGAGCGTACCGGTCTGAGGGAGGGGATCTGCGGCAGAAGGCGGTCTACTTTTTTTACTACTTAACCCCGTCCCCCGCTTGTCCGCTATTTTTTGGAAGCAGACCTGGCAACCCTACCCCTCCCCAGCATGCACCCAGGGGGCGAGGCCGACACGGCAGGTCCAGCGGGCCACCTACAGGTTTCCAGACGCTCCTCCAGGAAAGAGATCTGCTCGCTGAGGGAGTCTATTCGGTCCAGTTGCTGCATCACGTGGACCAGCAGGCCGATGGGTCCTGCCCCGGGGCCCTCTCCGGCGCCAGGCAGGTCCAGCTTGAGGAACGGTGCCAAAACGAGCTGGAACTTCTGCCGAGAAAGGGAGAAGCGTGACTCCCAGGAGGTCTCTGCCAACAGCTGCCTGGCAGTTTTTTTTTTATGTATTAGATTTTTATCCTGCCTTTATTACCTTATAGCTAACTCAGGGTGGTGAACATACCTAATCACTCCTTCCTCCTCCTGTTTCCCTCCCAACAATAACCTTGCGAGGTGGGCTGGGCTGAGACAGAGCGACCGGCACCAAGGTCAACCTGCCAGCTTTCATATCTAAGGCGGGATTAGAACCCACCGTCTCCTGGTTTCTAGCCAGGCGCCTTAAGCACTAGATCAGGGGTAGGCAACCTTGGCTCTTTTATGACTGGTGGACTTCAACTCCCAGAATTCCTGAGCCAGCCATGCTGAGGAGAAAGGGAGAGGTTTCCAAGCTGAGCCATGCTCAGGAATTCTGGGAGTTGAAGTCCACGAGTCATGAGGGGGCCACTTCCCCCACGCTGGCTGAGGAATTCTGGGAGTTGAAGTCCACCAGTCATAAAAGAGCCAAGGTTCCCTACCCCTGCCCTAGATAAACAGATTCCCCAAAGGCAAGCCACTTCCATGTTGTAGCCAAGAAAAGAGAGTTGTGTGTTAAATTGGGTGGGGAGGGGGGTTGGACTAGATGACCCAGAAGGTCCCTTCCAACTCTGTTATTCTGTTCCACTCTAAATCATGAGCTGAGTGTGAGTAACAGCAGTAGGTGGCAGTATAGAACTGCCTCGTTTAGAAAGAGCCAAGGAGAGAGTCAGCTCAGTTAGTCCTTGGAAAGGAGACCACCAGGACACCCCAAGAGAATCAACCAGACATGATAACAGTCTTCCAATATTTGAGGGGCTGCCACAAAGAAGAGGGGGTCAAATTATTCTCCAAAGTACTAGAAGGGAAGACAAGAAACAATGGATGGAAACCAATAAAGGAGAGAAGCAACCTGGAATTAAGGAGAAACTTCCTAACAGTGAGGACAATTAACCAGTGGAACAGCTTGCCACCAGAAGTTATGGGCGCTCCATCACTGGAGGTTTTAAAGAAGAAACTGGACAACCATTTGTCTCCCAGTTGAGCAGGGGGTTGGCTAGAAGACCTCCAAGGTCTCTTCCAGCTCTATTCTATTCTATTCTATTCTATTCTATTCTATTCTATTCTATTCTATTCTATTCTATTCTTTCCTATTCCTATTCCTATTCCTATTCCTATTCCTATTCCTATTCCTATTCCTATTCCTATTCCTATTCCTATTCCTATTCCTATTCTATTCTGTTCTGTTCTATTCTATTCTATTCTATTCTCTCTTCCCTTTCCTTCCCTTCCCTTCCCTTCCCTATTCTATTCTATTCTATTCTATTCTATTCTATTCTATTCTATTCTATTCTATTCTATTCTATTCTATCCCTTGGACTGGCACCCCCATCCCTCACCCAACTGGGCTTACTAGAAAGAGACTCACTTCTTCCAAAGCTGCCAACCGGCTTCTCAGCTCTCTCACTTCCTCTTGAACGGGAAGGTTGTCACTTCCTGCAGCACAAATTCACAACGAAACAGAAAAACATTTGTGAGAACCTGGTTAAGGACAGACCTCGCAGTGCTTCCAAGAAGGTTTGTATTTGTTGTTATTCTAGGACAGGGGTAGGCAACCTGGGCTCTTTTATGACTGGTGGACTTCAACTCCCAGAATTCCTGAGCCAGCTGTGCTGAGGGGAAAGGGAGAGGTTTCCAAGCTGAGCCACACTGACTCAGGAATTCTGGGAGTTGAAGTCCACGAGTCATGAAGCGGCCTAGGCCTAGGCCAGAGGTAGGCAACCTTGGCTCTTTTATGACTGGTGGACTTCAACTCCCAGGATTCCTGAGCCAGCCATGCTGAGGGGAAAGGGAGAGGTTTCTAAGCTGAGCCATGCTGGCTCAGGAATTCTGGGAGTTGAAGTCCAGAAGTCATAAAAGAGCCAAGGTTGCCTACCCCTGTAAATCTAGGATATAATAAGAGGCTCCTGAAAGTCCGTCTGAGTTTCTCTCGTCCCTTCTTCGCCCACTGAGAGAATCGGGGTGGGGTCCTCAGGAGTTCCTGTCTTGCCCTTCCTGCTCTCCGTCCATTTCCCCTCCGGCCTCCCTCTTCTTCCTTCCTCAACGCCGGATCTGCACTCCTTCACAAGAGCTTCCCAAACACTCCGGAGGACCGAGATAAATGGTTCCCAATTATAGCCAGGAAACAACCTGAAGCCATCAGGAGTCCAAGCTGACTGTACTGTCCTTGACTTACAACAGGTCATTTCGTGACCGTTCAAGGTTACAACCACACGGAGAAAACGACTTAGGACCGTTTTTCACACTTACAACCATTGCAGCCTCCCCCAGGATCACGTGATCGAAATTGAGACTCTTGGCAACTGACTCGTATTTATGATGTGTTGCAGTGTCCCCGGGGTCACGTGATCCGCTTTTGGGGACCTTCTGACGTGCAAAGTCAATGGGAGGGGAAGCCAGATTCACTTAACAACCGGGTTACTGACTTAACAGCGGCAGTGACTCACTTAACAACTGGGGCAAAAAAGTTGTAAACGGGGGCAAAACTCACTCAACAAATGTTTCACTTAGCAACATAAATCTTGGGCTTAATTGTGGTCGTAACTCGAGGACTACCTCTCTCTCTGCGTGTGTGTGTGTGTGTGTGTGTGTCTACTATTATTAATCTGATTTTAATCTTTGGAGTGCTTGGTGCTATCTGAGCTTGGCTGGTGGCATGCAGGCATTTCATTCTCCAACTAGGTAACATCACTGGGACTAATGCAGGGGGCTGGACTAGAAGACCTCCAACGTCCCTTTCTATTCTATTCTATTCTATTCTATTCTATTCTATTCTATTCTATATATTCTATTCTATTCTATTCTATTCTATTCTATTCTATTCTATTCTATTCTATATATTCTATTCTGTTCTACTCTACTCTACTCTACTCTACTCTACTCGGTTCCGTTCCACTCCACTCCACTCCACTCCACTCCACTCCACTCCACTCCACTCCACTCCACTCTACTCTACTCTACTCTACTCTACTCTACTCTACTCTACTCTACTCCACTCCACTCTACTCTATTGACGGTGGGGTTTTCTCCCAGTTGGGCAAAGACTGTGGAGATGTTAACAACGAAAGAGCCGTCTGTGGAGAAATGAGTGGACATTTTATTCCCTGGGATTCCAATCTATCTGACACTCTGTTTATCCAGGCAGGATTGCAAGTGCCACTGACCTCACAGAGTCCGTTTGGTGTGGAGCTGAGTTGTTGGCCTGGAAGCAGGGAAATCTGGGTTCAAGACCACCCTCATCCACAAAAGCTTAGTTGTTTGCTGGGTCCCCACCCCGTGTACCTTGCAAGCTTATTTTTGGGTGGAGCACTATATCTTGAACTCCTGCATAAAAACCAACCAAACATGTCCCAGCCTCTTAAAACCATTCTTCCCTTTCTCTGCCCGAGGGAGTGTAGGAAATCAGCCGTCGCTTAAGTAACTCTTCCTTGTCCACGGATCGAAGGCTGGCGGTGACACGGTGCCCCACTCTTCCTCTCCGGCGTAAAGGCTGCCCCTCCGCGCATTATTACTCACGGTACGAGTTTGAAGTGGCACAGCGCGTACCAAAAGTAATAATGAGCCGCGGTCAGCCTGGGCTGGTGGGGGGGGTCTCCTCTTCCAGCTCGGGGGGTGCGACGTAGAGAAGGAAGGAAGGAAGGAAGCAGGAGGTCCCTCTGAAGCCAGAGAAAAGCCTTGGGGTGCTACAGGAAGGTGTGTGCAGAATTAAAAGCGATGTTTGGGAACTCCAGGTCAGTTGTGTGGGGTCAGGATTATGGACCAGGTAATCTTGGGTGTGCTGCACAGGCTGGGCTGACACCTTCATCTCGTCTAGCCATGGAAAACTGAGTTCTCCCACAAGGCTGTACGTAGCATCGGAGAAGGTTGGACACCTCTGCATTATTTGGAAGCGACGAGAAGCAGTGCAGCCATTCCTCTTTGAGGACCGGGTGGGTCCACACAAAACGCCCCGGGGGGTGAAGCCTCTAGTGCAGGGGTCTTCAAACCTGGCCCTTTTATGACTTGTGGACTTCCACTCCCAGAATTCCTCAGCCAGCGTGCACGCTGGCTGAGGAATTCTGGGAGTGGAAGTCCACCAGTCATAAAAGGGCCACGTTTGAAGACCCCTGCTCTAGTCTAAAGCCATGTTTCTCAACCCCTGCCACTTTAAGATGGATGGACTTCAATTCCCAGAATTCCACAAAGCTGGCTGGGGAATTCTGGAAGCTGAAGTCCACCCATCTTAAAGAGGCAGAGTTGAGAAAGACTGCTGGTATTTGCATCCAGAAAGCAAGCTACAGTTGATGGATTAAAATGTAATCAAGTTGTACACTAGTCCAGCTAATGGATTCGTTTATCATACTGGGGAAACCCTGGAAAAATAATGGTTGTGCTTCCGAAGAATTTGGGGAACAAGAAATTCATCTTCTTATCCTACTTGGGGGGGGCAGCTCCTTGTGAGACCTCTAACCCAAGCAATCTATCCACCTATCCACAGGTGAGGTACACCATTCTTGCATAATAAACTCAAGTGTTCATCAAGGCAGATTCTTCTTCTGGTTTTGCTCAGCCAAAACAAGCCAGCCAAGTCACCCAGGTGCGAGGAGGAGGAGGAGGAGGAGGAGGAGGAAGAGGAGGAGGAGGAAGAGGAGGAGGAGAAATTCCATGCAAATTCCAGCTCAAAGTCACCTTTTGGCCTCTGCATTTTGTGGTGAGCAAGCACACAGAGGCTGAATCCCTTCACCATCACCCTGCCAGACAAGGATTGATCCAGCAAGCTCCGGTCTCACCTGGAGGAGCTGGGGTGGGGGGCACTTTCAGAGCCTGACACGATTGTCCATCCGCATGGAGCCCGTACCCTGGATGGCAAGCGCAGCGGTAACTTCCGGCTGTGTTGACGCAAAGCTGGCTGCAGCCGTGTCTCCCGGCCGCACACTCGTCCACGTCTAAAGGCAGAGGAGGAAGCTGTGAGCCAAGGGGACCCCTGCATGGCGGAAGCAGCCCCCTTCCCAGGCCTGGTTAGCCTGCTTCGCGTTGCACCCGTTTATAATAATAGAAGAACCTGGACCATCCAAGGTGGGGAAATGGGCCAGAAGATCTAATCTAATTGTCAGAATCCAATTACCTTTCATTTCTAGCTACCTACTCTGAAAAAAGACCCATTTCTTACTCTTTGTGGATTCTGTCATACTACGAAAGGGGAGGAGGGAGAAAGGGGGTTTATGACTCTCACTTCCTTCATTTAAACTACAAAGGACTGGATGGGATTCTTATCAAGAGGACTGACCATAACAATATGGCCATCGCCTTTCATCTACTCTCTCTCTCTGAAGTCTCCCTTCTGCCGGCAGTGAGGTAAAAGGGGTGGAAATGTAACGCCTGGGATTGTCGCTGGAAGGACGGTGGGGTGGGGGCTGCTTGGGAACATTTAAAACCTTGAATGGTAGGGGTTGGCCCCTCAGATCCTGTCTAGAATGCCTGCAACCATCTTCTCTTAATAAAGATGCCTGTTGGAAGAGATATTCCAAGAGTTCTGTCTTCTTAAGATGCAAAGTGGGGTGGGTCCTTACACTAATCCAGGGGTAGTCAACCTTGGCTCTTTTATGACTTGTGGACTTCAACTCCCAGAATTCCTGAGCCAGCACGGCTCAGCTTGGAAACCTCTCCCTTTCCCCTCAGCATGGCTGGCTCAGGAATTCTAGGAGTTGAAGTCCATGAGTCATAAAAGAGCCAAGGTTGCCTATCTCTGGCCTAGGCGTAGGCTGCTTTATGAATTGTGGACTTCAACTCCCAGAATTCCTGAGCCAGCATGGCTCAGCTTAAAAACTCTCTCTTTCCCCTCAGCATGGCTGGCTCAGGAATTCTGGGAGTTGAAGTCCACGAGTCATAAAAGAGCCAAGGTTGACTACCCCTGCACTAATCTAATCTAATCTAATCTAATCTAATCTAATCTAATCTAATCTAATCTAATCTAATCTAATCTAATCTAAAAGGTGAGATAAAAGTCTTATCATCATTCTAATAAAAGAGCCTCTGAGCAAACAAAATGTCACAGGCTTGAGTTCTTTGCTTCCCAACTTCCCTTCAATAAATAAACTATAATTCATTGGAGTCTCGCGATGTGAGCCAGGCTCGCCGGTTCCAGCCCTGCCACCCACAGGCCAAATTCACCCGACAACCGAGAACTGAGTGAGAGCAGAACCTGGCACCTCGCCCGCTTCCTTCCGTATGAGTCCATTTCCACGGAATCTGAGGCTTCGAAGCACAGCACCTTCCCACATGCCAACCTCAGGCTGTGTTGCAGCTTCTCCAGCAGAGGAAACACCTGGCAACACCCAAAGATTTTTACCTGTCTGGCAACACCTCCCGGTCCACCCAGGACAGGTGCAATCATTTGGGAGCGAACATTTCCGGCTGGGCTGGCACGGCGGGCGGCAAATAGGAGCTGCGGTGAGACAAACAGACGGCTGGATCATAAATCAATCAACCTGTGGGCTGGTTTCATACAAGACCAGATGGAAACTGGAGTTTTGGGGGGGGGGGGAGGCAGAAAGCCAAAACCAAAGAGAAGGCGAGGGCACCCCGCTTCCATCCAGACAGGTGGAAGTGGGCAGATCCAGGCCATGCACCCCGCCATGATCTGTTATCTCTTAGGCACGACCTGCTAATCAGAACAGAGTTGCTGGCCTTGGCTGCTCCACGGGTTAGCTTAGCTGTCTGTGAAATTAAATATAGTTGGAAAGTTGTAATTCGCTTTTCAAAGATTCCAGGGCCTGATCTGCTTGTTTTTTTAAAAAATAATTTTTATTAAATATTTTTCTTAATATAAAATACCAATGAAAATGAAGACAAGAGAAAAAGAAGCTGAAGGGGAAAAGAGAAGGGAACAGAGTGAGCGGAAAACTCTAGAAAGAGTACAGAGAATAACAACAAAGCATATGAGGAACGGTTGCTGGAATTGGGTCTGTCTAGTCTAACGAAGAGAAGGACAAGGGGTGACAGGAGAGCAAAGTTTCAATATTTCAGGGGCTGCCCCAAAGAAGAGGGAGTCAAGCTCTTCTCCAAAGCCCTGAAGGCAGGACAAGAAGCAACGGATGGAAACTAATCAAGGAGAGAAGCAACTTAGAACTAAGGAGAAACTTCCTGACAGTTAGAACAATTAACCAGTGGAACAACCTGCCTCCAGAACTTGTGGATGCTCCAACACTGGAAGTTTTTAAGAAGAAGCTGGACATCCATTTGTCTGAAATGGTATAGGGTCTCCTGCCTGAGCAGGGGGTTGGACTAGATGACCTCCAAGGTCCCTTCCAACTTTATTATTATTATTATTATTGTTGTTGTTGTTGTTGTTATTATTATTATTATTATTATTATTATTATTATTATTATTATTATTAACAGAAGACGGGGACTTCCAACTTTTTTCAGGGCATAGTAGAATTACTTCTACAAAAACAGTAAGTCCTAACCTTTTCTATAACAACCACCTAAAAACATATGTCAGAATTTCATTTTCGTCTCTTTTGAGCAGAAAGTCCAGAAGTGGTTTCCACGTGGTCTGGTATGCAGCTTCGAGCTTCTGTTTGCATTCAAATAAACCGAATTTCCAGCATCAGTTTTGCTTTTCCACACAGAACCCCCGCATCTTGAGCAACTCAAGAGCCCCCCCCCTCCTCTAAGGACCCCTAAGGATTTTTGTTGTTGTTGTTAATATTTCACATAAAGAAAAGGCACCTGTGGGACATCTGAGCCTAGAGAAAGGGCTTCTCTGCTTCCATTCAGGACCGCAAACGTATTCCGGCCGGGAAATCTTCCGGTAAGCCTGGCGATGGCTGACTTTATAGGTAGTTCTGCAAAAAACACAGAGCCCAAAAGGTGAACTTGGCGGATATTTTAAGATTTCACAGGAGAAAAGGCCGGTTCCCCAGCCCAAATGTACTTATGTATACGTACGTTGTAGAGGCCGCTCGACTCCCAGCATCTTTGGGGGGGAGGGTTGCGATTGGGAATAACATGCAAATGTCCTTGGAGATTCTCAAGTCATCCAGTCACGATTGACCCAAAGGGGCTTTTTCCAAAAAAGGCAACTGGACTTTCTTGGGTTTTCCTTGAAGACGTTTTTCTTCTCATCCCAGAAGCTTCTTCAGTTCTGAACTGAAGAAGCTTCGTAGATGAGAAGCAAAACGTCTTCCAAGGAAAACAAAGGAAGTCCAGTTGCCTTTTGGAAAAAGCATCTTTGGGACGGCAACATGCAAAGAAGGAACCACGGATGACTCCAAAAACTACCTACAAGGAAAAAAAGTTCTCAGCCCAACCCACTCCACAGGGTCGTCGTCGAGGGGAAAATAAGAAGACGGAGGCATTACAGACGGTCCTCGAATTTTGAGCCCCAAATTTCCATTGCTAAGCAAGGCGGTTGTTACGCGGGTTTTGCCTCGTTTTACGACCTTTCTTGCCACAGTTGTTAAGTGGATCACTGCCGTTGTTAAGCTAGTAACACAGTTGTTACTAGTTGGGAGTTGAAGTCCACACATCTTAAAGTTGACAAGGCTGAGAAACTAGATCGTGTGAAATTCCGCTTTCTGGGGGAGACGATAGCAGAGGAGGAAGGTAGCGCTGTATTTCCCTCCCCACACACACACACACAACATGTCCCACTGCCTTCAGATCAGCACTCAGCAGGGAACAAATCCAAATGAAAAGGAGAATGCAAGAGCAGATGCGTTGCCTTCCTACCTTGATCCTCCCACATCTTGTAGCAGGGAGTTCCAGAGGCTCATTGCAAGCCATTGAAAGCTATGGCAACTTCCACCTACGCCCTTCTAACAGCCTGCCGTGGATTCTAGGTGGAAGCTGCTGTAGCCTTCAATGGCACGCGGCGAACCTCTGGAACTCTCTGCTACAGGGTGTGGGAGGGTCAAGACAGAAGCCCAGAAGATTCCCCTGGTTTCCGTCCGCTCTCTTGCCTGTATGTACTGCAGACCCTGTTTCCCGGACACAGAGTGAGGTAGGGCTGGTGGACCGGCTGGACACGGGAGGCGAGGTAGGACACGGTGTGGCTTCTCACCTCCATGGAGCATCCGCCACACCTGTGAGTGAGAAGCACAAAAGGACAACGCGGGGTCAGTCACAATGTCCTTTGCTCCTTGGCAATCTGATGCTGGCCTCTGAGAGCGGGGAAGGACCACTTCATGCCAGGGGATGGCATGTCCAGAGGTCAGAAAAGTCAACAGAACACCCCCGATGGTGCAACTGACGGACCTCCGGTGTTTTACGTGCAAGAAATGTGTGAAACACATAAAAAAAAAAACAAGCGAAGTTTCAACACACTGTCGTGGCCGCCTGGTTTGACTTATTTAGTTATTTATTGTATCTTAAATGCAAATAGCAAATTGCAGCATACAGATATTAGAGGGGTATGCAATTTATGTTTATGCAATATACATGCAAAACTGTCAACACAATGATGATTTCACCTTAAAAGGTAAGAAAAATAAAAGTACACGTATATCAGTGGGAATTAGAATTTCAGAGTTGTTGACGAGCATCAAATGGTTTGAATTTACAATTAAAGCTGAGTGTGGCATTAATAAACAACTGCAAAGTGCATTATTGACAACTGTTAAAAAAAACAAAAAATTAAAAAAATGAATGGTATTATGTATGCCTTTCCAATACACGTAATCCTCAACTAGAAAATTTGTGGTTAGGCAGTGTAGTTGTTAAGCAAGGCAAACAGGTTGCCAAGTGCCAGGAATGCAATCACGTGACCACAGAATCCTGCAATGGCTGTAAATGCAAGAACCAGTCACAAGTAACTTTTTGGAGGGCTGTCATAACTGCAAACAGTTGATAAACAGGTCATAAATCAAGGACCACCTATTTATCTTTTTTTGACCGTAGTCTGTAGAATTTGTTTTAAAAATTAGCTATGTCTTTCAACTGCTTGAATGCTGAAACGGCCTTCCTTTTTTCAGAGCTAGAAGGGACCCTGGAGGTCTTGTAGTCCACCCCCCCTGCTCAAGCAACGTCTGAAGGCAATCCGTTCCACTGGTTAATTGTTCTCAATATTAGGAAGTTTCTCCTTAATTCCAGGTTGCTTCTCTCTTTGATCAGTTTCCAACCATTGTTACTCATCCTTCCCTCTGGTGCTTTGGTGAACAACCTGACCTTCTTTGTGGCAGCCCCTCAGATACTGGAACACTGCTATCATGTCTCCCCTATTTCTTCTTTTCTTTATACTAGGCCAGTGATGGCGAACCTTTGAGAGACCGAGTGCCCAAACTGCAACCCAAAACCCACTTATTTATCGCCGGGTGTTGGGTGGACGTGGCCCACTGAGTGGGCGTGGCTGTGGTGATCATGGCAGATTGGGTGGGTGTGGCCAAGGTGGGCGTGATCACCTCGATGTTGCTCGTGGGGAAGGATGCCTGTGGGGGCCGGGCAGGGTTGGGGGAGATCCAGGGGGTCTCTGGCAGGTGGGGCAGTGGGCAGGAGGCTCGTCCTGTGGGCTGAGGCGAGGCAAGGCGGGGGTGCCATTGTCACAGGGCAAGGCGAGGCAGGGGCCGAAGTGGCTGCTGCCTGACACCATCGGCCCCTGCACACAGAGGCCAGCGAGCACATGGGTGCTAGGATGCATCTGGCCATGTGGGACCTCACTGAGTTAGCAGGCGGATGGTTGAAGAGGGACGGTTGCCATCTCCGGGGCATGGCGCGCGTGCCCACAGAGAGGGCTCTGAGTGCCGCCTCTGGCACGCGTGCCCTAGGTTCGCCACCACTGGACTAGCCAAACCCAAGTCCTGCAGCCGTTCTTCATTTTGATTTTGTCTCCAGGCCTTGGATCATCTTAGTTCTCTGAAGTTCTCTGAACTTTTTGTCACAGCTACTCTCCAAAGCAGCAGAAGACCTGTCCCCTGGCCCATGCCCATCTCCTAGGGTGAGTGGGGGCCCTTTTTGGACCACCCTGTTAATTTTGCAGAAAACCTGGTAAGTGCTTGCTGCAATTCAGCCAGGAGTGCCTCTTCATTGGATGAGGGGCAAGAACTCACCTGGGGCTTGAGAAGCTCTCCGCGCTGGTGGCTGCCAGGACCACGGCGAGCCCTGTCCAAAGCCAGCCCCCCCTTCTCATTCTCTTTTCCTTTGCTGGACCTTTTCACTACTGCAACGCCGTCGCATGAAGGACGGAGGGAAGGGTTCTCACGAGCGACTGCAACGGAGGTCAGTTCAGCAAGCAAGACTAAAAGCAGAAAGATCAAAATGAATTGGAATGAGAGAAAAAAAGGAGCTTTAGCAGGTTCGGTCGAATTATCATCAAAAAGAAAATTAAAAAAACGGCAATGAATTGCTCTGTCTTTGGAAACCAGCCACCCAATTTCTCTTAAGTTTTGACTTAAGCGTATTGCACGTTGCAAAATATTTACAATCTGGAGAGAATGCGAAGGGGTTGTGTAATTCCCAGGCATTTACACGTTGGTAATCCTGCCAAAATGCCGTTTAAAATTTTGCACAATTATTCTCCTTGCCTGGCTTGACATTCTTGAGTGGAAAAGGAGCCAAAAACAGAACTATTTTTTTAAATGAAGAGAAACGGTAACTTGGAATGTTTATTAGCAACAACATTGAGAACAGACTGCTGATACAATGGGATTCTCCGGGTGAATCCTCAGAGTTGGATCATGACTGCATGTGCGGGGTCCCAATGTCATCAGAGAAAATAATGTATTGAAAGGATTTAAGCAAAGATGACAGGCATCCTTTTGCAGAAATTCAGACGTCATCCCCCTCCAGCAACGACTCCTGTTTTCGCCGCAATTCTCACGACCCTTTTTTTTGTCTTCCTGCTAAAAATTGAAGGCAGAATGGAAGCGGTTTTGAATTGCCAGCACCGGGACCCCAAATATTTGCAAACCCATTCTCAAGTAACAGCCACATATTTAAGCACTGAATCAATACATTCTAACAGGGGGCTTATTACACACACACACACACACACAC